>NC_056741.1:942821004-942882787 GCF_019279795.1 Protopterus annectens
TGAATATATTATTAGAGGCAGATTTCTGTTTTCATTTGCTCACAGTCAAATAACTGACACCTATTTAAGCAAAAGACAGTTATTGGCATGGCTAGTCTGTGTTTGAAAGTAATTGGTATACTTGATCATAATTAAATGATTATGAGTGGGTATGAGTCAAAGTATATGTGTGTGGGGTGCATAAATGGAATACACTATTATAGACATAATTTCTTTCACCTTATCATTATAAAACAATTATAACTTTAACCATCATCTGGTCAGAGTTAGGCAATGATGGACTGGACTGTCTGTATCTGTGTGACGATGTGAGGTATTGCCAGCTATGCCAAGAGAAATAAGGCAGTGAATGTGTAACATATGCCAGCATAGCTAGTGGGAGTTTTGTAAAGAATTATTTGTCATTTGTATATCAAACTGATTTGTACAGGTGCCTGTGTTGAAATGTATTTGCAAAGCTAATTTTGTTAAAAATGTACCAACAGTGAGTCCTGATGGACAGAAAAGAAATAGACTTGTATGTCAGACTGTATTGTAACTGTTGAAATTAATATATTGTAACAGAGGATACTGGAAGAGAAGAGCTTAATCTCAGTCGAGCTAACTTTGCAAAATAGTTTGAAATTAAATTACCTGGTTTCAGCCATAAAGATTGTATCTTACAGTTCTGATTGCAGCCAGAGACAAAATGTCTGTGAAAACAATGACTATGAATCCTACTGTATTAGGGTGAACTAATTGCTTCCCTGGAAGGGCGGAAGTGTTTGAAATGGCTTTATAGCTTCCAGATTGTGCAACACATATTAGCAAAGCTTTATGTGGGTGTATGGTAAAACATATGTGCTACATTCTGGTTCAATTTCTAGTAAATGAGGTAGTGTGGGAACCAGAAGTCAGATGACCAGATGTGTGTGATGTCATTCTGTAAAACAGCACTGAAATGATGCTTTAATACTAGATGAGACAGAAGTCTAAGGGAAGTCTGTTTTTTGAAACCTGACAAAGAAGGATATATTTATATACCTATATTTGGTGACACTGAGGCCACTCCTAAAAGCCTTGCTGTATTGGTCAAACACTATAATTTGTATTAGTATTAATTCTACTCAGCATAATTGGGTACCCTTGTAAGAGCCTCAGAGTAGCTGGCTTTGGAGTGTTCTGGTGGCTGTACCTACCTTACAGTCTGGGAAGAAGAAGGCATAGCTGGATAAATCTGTGCCATCCTTTCCCAGTTTGGAGCAGGGACACAGAGCACTGGTTTCACAGAAACAGAGTGGTGGAGGACTTGACTTGGAACACTCAGCTGAGGACTCAACTGTACAGCTGTGTCAGCGGGGAGTCTTATTAGGGGCCTGGAGAGAGAAAGGAAAAACCAGCCCTTTGATTGGGTGTGTTCCCTGTGTGCTTTTAGGGGAAGCTGTGCTTGGTGCAGAGAACTGCTTCTGAAAATACTGTGTGTATCTATTTTTGTTCCAAGTGAACATCCCTTTCCTGTGTCAGTAGTGGGGATTCAGGCTCCTTGATTACTGGCCCAGAGCAGGGATGTCACATGAAACAAATAATATTACATATTTTATGATTTCATGTTAATACCTGCTGACACATTTCTGTATATTTCCATTTGGTACCCACATTATTTGGAGTGTATTCGTTACCTGACTGTCTTAACAGTTTATAATAGTTAAACTGTATGGGCAGGGTGTGGGAAAATGTGTCAATAAGATAATTTGCTGAGATGCACTGTAGTGAGATATTTACAGCTGTGTATCAGTTTATTGACATTTTCATTTATATTTTCAAAACTGAGTAATTTACAAAAGGGCATGTTGTGAAAAGTATTGATGGGAATAATAAAATACACTGGCACTGTTAATGTAAAACCACTATAGTCAATATGCTTTCCCTGTTTGTCATTATAAATATATGTAATCTTGTTATATTTATGTTAATATTGCCAAGTCATTTGCAAACTGTTATTAGGTATCAGCTGAATCCTTACATAATGCTTCAGAGGATTGCCACTGATACTACTCTATGCCTGTACATTTTTTTCACATTTTTGCAAATATCTCAAAAGCATGCACTAAGAAGGGAATTGCTTGTAGTCATCTAAAACCACAAGCTGGGATAAGCAAAAGTGTTGTTGATATCATCCCTGTGATTCAGGCAAAACACTCATAATGATTTAAAGTACCTACCACAGTACAATTTACGCAACTGCAAAAACGGTTTTCAAAGATAGCTTTATCCACAAAGAGGAAAACGTCATTAATCGGTTAATTAGCATGTCTCAGAATAACTCGTTTTTTACTGCCCATGTTAAAATAATTTGCTCTAGCAGTCCATGCATTGTGTTAGTACAGGCACCCTGCACACACACTTGCATACACACTTACAGATATTCATACAGACAAACTCACATATGCACTCACAAACATCTACACACTCTATCCTCTACATAACCCTCCTTCTGTCACCACCTAGGAAGACATGCACTTACACATATGCACATGCAAGCACACACACACACACACGCACACACACACGCACACACACACACACACACACACACACACACACACACACACACACACGCACGCATATGGGCACGCACACACACACACACACACACACACACACACACACACACACACACACACACGCACGCACACAAATACACACACACATACACACACACAAACACACACACACACGCACACACGCACACACGCACACACACGCAAATACACATACACTCACATACACTCACACCCCTTCACCACTATGCTTCTTTCGAACTTCACCAAACTTTCTTGCAACACAGACTCACCCACTGACTACAGTTTATGCAGCTAAATGATCTCTGAATCACTTCACAGCATAACTGGATAGCCACAAGCATTTCTGAGGGAGACAGTGTCTAATTGTTTATTTATTTTTATGTATCTGCTATTTGCTAATAGGGTAGGTGGACTGGTCCAGATACCCTTTTTAGTTCCAACCTGGGATCAGATGGTATAATTAGTGCAAGAACATTTAAATTATACACTTCACATATGAAAAAATCTGTTTACTTAGTTGTAACTCTTTAAAATGTTCATATACAGTCATTATACATTTTTTATAAAGTAGAATGTTTTACAGTTGTTACACATATGTAATAAAGTAGCAGCTTTACATTTTAAAAACACTTTCTGCTTACAAGATACTTATGTTTGGTTTCTGCTTTTTTACCACCTTTTCTGAATTGTTTCAGGCTTCTAAGGATCTATTTATGCTGCTAAAGTTTAACATTCTTGTTGCTAAGTGTGAATGAGGTAAGAAGATATTTTCCCCTTCTCAGTAAAAACATAATGTATGTACTCAGTCAAAAATGTTGCAAATTCTTGATGCATTAGACTGTGGTGCAGATTCAATAAAGTCTACACAGTGTGCTAACACTATGTGCATGTTGTGGTGCAAGATACACGGTAGCACTCAGATGATTTGCATTCACTAAGCAGCTCTACATGGCATGTAGAGCTGTGCAAACACAGTAAACATAACAGCATGATAATTACAACATAAGCATCTGAATTGTATGCTAATCTGCCAGTCCAAGTTGGAGGATATATTCAACAATTTATAAAGCAATCATGTACAATCAGTGCTGGTTTTGGCCTTGAATTCCAAAACCTGTTGGAATACAGCCACAGAAACTACACAGAAAGAATGCTAGGGGCTGCTGTTGCTCTTCTTCATGTGTATGTGCAACAGGCCCAGGTCGATGCTGCTGCTTCTGCTAATAGACCTCATCCAAGAAGGAGAAGGGTGTTTAAACCCTGTTTAACTTTTCATGGTCTGCATGCGGTCGAAATTGTATAGTGCTACAGAGTGGAAATCTGCAACCTCTGTCATCTTCAACTGAGAGCAAGGGCAAACCGAGGGGAACTAATACCTATGGAGACTAAGGTATATGTAGCACTTAGAATATTAGCTACAGGAACCTTCCAGAGATCAACAGGGGATATGCTGGGGGTGTAATAGGCATCAACATCCAGGATCCTACATCAATGCCAGAATGCTATTCTATAGTATGCCAGAGACTACATAAAATTGTTCCTGTACATTTATATGTTCATAGGTGTTTACGAGGCTAATTACCTCAAGGCCCTTGTTAAGCCTAGCCATGCATCCCAAATCTCTGACAAGTTGTGATATGCTTGATAAGTGCAAGCATGGACCTAGGAAATGAACCATTTAAAAGTTACCTGAGTTGATTAGAGACATAGGTGCCAAACCAGGGATGAATTTCCGGTTTCCCATCCAATTGTCCAAGTTGCACTTGAATTGGGTTAGGGAGGAACTCTGCTTCACATGGATGGGTACTTGAAGACAGAGCTACAATTATGCAGGATTTTTACCCTGTAGCATACTTCCCTGAAGTCCTGGGTGCCATAGACTGCATGCATATTGAAATCTAAGCACCACCTGGGGAACAGGGAAGGATGTGCATAAACAAAAGGGCTTCCACTCCATTAACTGCCAGGTCATGTGAAATGCTAAGGGAATCATCCTGAATGTATGTGCTGGCAACCCAGGCAGTTACCAGAACTCCTATATCTGGCACAACTCTCAATTCTATCAGAGTTTTTTTAGGGGAGATATCTCACAAGGTAATTTACTGGGTGATGCAGGGTATACACTCGAACCATGTCTGGTGGCACTCATCAGAAATGAACACACACCCACTGAAAAATGCTATAATTAAACACATGCTGAAACAAAAAATATTATAGAGTGTGTTTGGCTGCTGAAGTCATGGTTCTGGTGCCTAGATACATCAGAGGAAGGTTAGGAGTACAATCTCCATATTTGTGCTGAAATGTACACTGTCTGTGCTATGCTTTACAAGATTATTCTGAGAGAACAAAACAGCAGGAACACTGAGGGGAAGGCACACATCCCACCACCACTGGCAAGGTCACGACAGCCACAGGTGGGTGAGGAGACAGAGGGGGAACCACCAGCAGCTGTGGGTGTAGCTCTACATAGGTATGCACAATATGCCCTCGCCCTGGCCAAAAGGCAATGGATAGCACACATGCTTACCACCTAGGGGGTACAAATTTCATTCTTTGCTCATACAAACAGTAAAATTGATGACAGGCAACACTTTGAATCTTTACTTATCCATGTAATGGCTGTGTACTACTAGCATCGCACAGAGTCAGCCCTGAATTAAATCAGTTGTAACTGCCAAACTATCAAGGTAAGTGTTGAATCTGAAATAGGAAAATAAATGGCTAAGAACACAAATGAATGTCATATCCTTGCATACTGTTACTTGCTAAAGTAACTAAGTAGAAAGTAGGTGAGTTTTACAGCAGTGACATCAATGTGTGACAGCACTGACTTATGTCAATAGATTTTCTATCAACTAATATCATTAAAGATGCACACAGTACAAAAGCCTGTAAGAAAGCAGGAAGGCAGACATTCTGATAAATTATTAAATGGCCACTGAGACAGAATGAGCTGTAAGCTTCACAAATGACCCATTAGCCTGGTATGTGTGTGTGTGTGTGTGTGTGTGTGTGTGTGTGTGTGTGTGTGTGTGTGTGTGTGTGTGTGTGTGTGTGTGTGTGTGTGTGTGTGTGTGTGTGTGCGTGTGTGTGCGTGTGTGCACGTGTGTGTGTGTGTGTCTGTGTGTGTCTGTAAGAACAGAGCCAAGCTCTGTGCTAGCTTTATGTCCTGGTATGTCGGACAGGTGTAAGTCGTGCATGGTAACGGTAACAGTTCATTTTTGTTGCCTCTGACCATGAGAACTAGTTCTGCCAGGAGTTGCACTGGCAGATCCATGCCCATGGTCAGATGTGCTGCTGCTGCCTGAATGTCACTGATGTCTGCTGGATGAGCTCTTCTCACATGTACACCCATGACCTACCAAAACTGGGTGTGGGCACTTCAGTCACTGATGGAGCAGTGGAAGTAGTGCTAATATGGTAGAGGGATTAGGCTCGGCCACATTGGCTAACATCAGATGATGCTGATGATGATCTACATCCATGTGGATGCTGTCCCCCTCTCAGAAGATGTTTCATCACAGAAACTGCCTGTTCCATTGTGTCATTCACCCAATCCAATGAATTAGCCACATGGTGGAGGCAGTCATACATGTCAGCCTGTGCCACATCTACACCCCTAAGTACGTCCCAAGTGTAACATGTCTGCACCTCCATGATGCCCCTAAAACATACATTAAGTGGCATGTAAAGACACACCAGCATCAGCTGGAGGGTGGACAGCAGGATGGCTCCTTATCCACACTTTGGCTATGGCCAGAATCATCTGGCAATGAAGCTACAGTAACCACACTACCCTGGTCTAGTGTGTCACCCTCCATCCACCTGCTCAATATCGGAGTGGACAGTGGAATAGGTATGTGTAGGCCTATGGACTGTGTTCAGTGGAAATACAGGGGATGGCTGAATGTCAACCTCAGTGTCAGATTTAACCTCTGCACCCTATGACTGTTCCTCTGGTTGGCCAACATCATCATCAGAGTTTGCCAATATTCTGACATCAGGTGGTAAGAGTCCTAAACTTCCACTGTCAGGATAACCTGTGATAATAAGCAAAATACACAGGAATGAAATTAATACTACACTAAATATTTAAAACAATTTATATGATAACAAGCTAACACTGGTCACACTATCACAGATGGTACAGCAATACACACACTTATCACACCCACCACACACATACAGATAAATGCATACATCTGAGAAATGGTCATCAATAATCAAAGATTTGCTTACCATGTGCTGATGACTCCACACCTGGTATGGAGGATGGTCCTGGAAGAAATCAAGTAAGGTAAGGATGCAAATTAAATATCACATTTGCAATAACACCGGGAGACAGTGAATACACAATTTTGCCTGTATGTCTTTTAACAATTGTTTTAACTGAAACTTGGCTGACATGTCCATCCACAGCCCACATGTAATGAACAAATGTGTTGTTAAGTTTATTAATTTATCAATGCATTCATAAAAAAGCAGAGGGAAGTATTAATTACATTTTTCTACATTTTTCTATGCAAGAAAATGTTAAAACTTGCCATATGTAAGCTTACCTGGAAGCTCCTCCTGGCACATACTTGTCCTCACAGACATATCAGCACTGACATCAATCACATGTTGCTGTGCAATTCCCACTGAGCTCTCTGGATCTCTGTTAGTGGACAGAAACTCTTCACTTGGTGTCAGTGGGTGCTTGGTAGCAGGCCTCACCTATAGCCAGTTATTTACAGGCAACTGCAACTGCTGTCCTTCAGGCTGCTGAAATCATATCAGTGTCTCTATGATGCATCTGATCATAAGTCTTGTTGCAACCCCCTACGACACTGACATCATTGACTATCTGGTTCTAAATCTGCATTCTGTCAGCCATATCCCCATGTCCTGTCTCAAGCAGAAAGAGACCATGGCACCTGAATGCCTGCACTATGACATCATTTTCAGAGTCACTGAAAGGGAGTTTACATAGATTTGTATGTTTGTATGCTATAATTCTATGTGACATAAAACAGAGAAGGATAAAACACATAATAAGCATCACATAAGTAAATTCCTGCTCATATACACATACTTATTAACATGAAGTACTGGAGACACACATTTCAGTTATTAAAATTGAAGGTTATGTGTTTGTACCATATCACACTCACACACAAACCAATGTTTGGTACAAAACCACTTTAGTAATATATTGTTTATCACTGAAATAACAGGATGGCTATGCATTTTCAAGAAATAAACCTCTTGAAACACAACTTCTGTTGTGGCATCACACAAATAGTAGTTGGTTACCCACCCCCAAAACAATAAGCAAATGAATGTTTGTATAAACGAAGGAATATTACATAATTCAATTGCTATATATGCGTTCAGCACAATTCTCACAATATATACACATTTACAACAGAAAAGTCAATTTTAAAAGATTGTCAGTCACCTCCCAATGTGCCCACCACTCCCCTGGAGTTGTCTCTGGGCCATCTTAGAATCGCAACAACCTGTGTCATTAATATAGGACATTATATTTCCCTGAAATAACATAAAAATTGTAAGATAATTTTAGCAATAACACTTGTGAAGAAAGTTAATAATCTGTCTACCTGAGAAATGTAAATGCCTGGCAAAAATGCATACACCAACAGTGAACTATAAGAAGAGAATACAGTTAAAGTTCTATTTTCTACTTCATATATATAATTTGCTTTGTAATATGTTACATCTAGAATGTACTTGAAAAGTACAATCATACCTTAGCAAAATTAGAAGGTTTCTCTGCAAATAAATCTAAAGGCATAGCAATCTTCTTTTTTCTACAAATACACAGGTCTCCTCACCTTCAAGTTTCTTATTTACACTTTTACCTTCTTATAGTGTTGATTCAGGCCTCTGAGCATGGTGAATATGCAAATGAGGTGTGACCTAATTAGAATTGCTGAGCCAGAAATGTTTGACTTTGTGTATCAGGTGTAAACATAGTATAGGCACTACCTCACTCTTAGTT
The DNA here is from genome assembly GCF_019279795.1 of Protopterus annectens. Classification (NCBI taxonomy): domain Eukaryota; kingdom Metazoa; phylum Chordata; order Ceratodontiformes; family Protopteridae; genus Protopterus; species Protopterus annectens. The sequence continues at coordinate 942,829,576 of NC_056741.1, forward strand.
GCTAATGGATTGCAAATGTGAATGATTAGTAGGAGGGAGGAGGAAGGCACAACAGTAATTCAGACTACTTTACCTACATTGTGGGTGTTACACAGGATACACTTACAAAGTGTAGAAGTAACTTTAGAAAGATTTTAAATAGAACTAAATGTACATTTGTTGTTTTTGTTCAATAACAGCCAGACTATCCTGCCTTTGCTGAAAACTGTTTATCTCTGTCATGTATTTTTATCAAACATTTAAAGGACAATTATACAAAATGCAATATAGACTGCATGGTTGAGAGTAGAGCACAGATAAGAGAAGAATTAACAGAATACAAAGATAAGACAGAGCTGCACTGGTGCAAACATAGCCATAAATTGTTGCGTGTTCACTCATTGCACCAAATATGTAAGCCACACATGTACAAGTGTCTGTGTGTTAATATTATGAAGGAAATAGAAATTGATTGCATGTACAAGATTTGCTTTCCTGTTGCAGTTGTTTCTGTGGCAAAGAGAAATAAGACACTCCTAGTGTGTTTTGTAGGTTCATTAATACGATAGTTCAAATCAAGAGTTGTGTAAAAATCTGTAATGTGTTAAAATGCATTTTGTCATTTTTGAAAATTTTTTAAAATATTTGTTAAATTATAATATTTGCATGGCATGCACCTTAGCGCAAATATGAGGACATGGATAAATATTTTAAAATTAATGGAAGTTGCTTTTATGATAAGGACAACATAAAGTACAGCTGTTTGTAAACTGTGTGTAGCACACCTCGTAAATGCGATGAAAAACACAGCACATAAGCTATGTAGGTTATGGTTCAAGTCCCACATTTTTCCTTTAATAATAAAAATTAATTAATACTTTTTATAATAATGCACATTGAGCTTTGCCTGTCTCATTTGCTCATTGCTCACCTCTGCACAAACATGGCGTAATGCTACAGACAAAAAGCAGACATTGTAAATTTGAAAAAGATATAAGATACATTGTTGTATCTTTTACCTTCCATCGCAGAAACATGCTAAGCGGCATTGTATGGCAGTCAGCATGCCTCCTCAATACCTACAGACAATAAGCAGATATTGCCAATTTCTAAAAATATATATTGTAACGTATGGTCTTCTATATATACATATCTTGCTGTAAGGATAAGAAGGTCTAAACAGCATGTCCTATATCAACCAACCCATAGCTCTGTTACAATACTAGGTATCCTACAGACTGATAACAGCCAGTTCTATAAGAAACTTGATAGAAACTCTGTGCCACTTTTACAGACAGTAGTTTATTTATGGTGCAGGGCAATCTATAATGTGTGAAACAGAGTATTTCTTCATATCCCCAAGAGTAAATAAGAACAAAATGCCATAAAATCAGCTATAATTAAAATCATAATAAACCCTATTGTAAGGAGACACTGCATGTGATTAAAAATTTAATTTCATGGCTGTCTGGGTAAGCACTGTATTAAATTGTGCTTGCATTTCTTTTTTTTTTTTTTTTTTTTTTTTTTTTGTTTGCCCAGATATTGTACACATAAAGTGTAGATGTCTTTCAATTCAACTAAGTTCATCTCATGCACTGAAGATGATACCAAGAAGCATTGAATTCATGATATCCGAGACCTATAATTTGTTTGCCCACAGTACCATTTGCCAGCTGAAATATAAGCAATTATTCAAATGCATCAATGCTGGCAAAAAAAAAAAAAAAAAGATTTTGAGGTTGTCAGACATGCCTTAGCTGTCTATCGCCTCCTGCATTCAGTGGGTGCTTGATCAATATGATGAACTGAAACTTCATTTTCAGACAGCCAAAGATGAGTTGTGTGACTATACGGTTGCGCTACTGTATCAGACGTTCAGTTCACCAGAGAATAAACTTTAGTTGCTGTTTTTGCAGTCCAGATTACAGAAACTGAACAGAGTGAACAAATTATGCCAGTTAGACAAAACGGGTCCTGTAAAGTTACTGACTGAATAGTTAACTTTGCATGAAAACATGATTCAGCGAATTCTAAGACCAACCACGTTTATGTCGTGGGGAGCAACAATGACTTTTGATCTGGCAAACATGTCTAACCATCTACCCCTAGCAACTATTAACTATGGCATTGAATTCCACTTACTGTTGCACAAGTCTAACACTCTTTGACAGAGCAAATAAAACAGTGTTATTGTGATTTTCTGTTAGAACTCCTAAGGGAACTGCATCAGAGATTGCTGGCAAATGTGCAGCAGCTAGAGTGTCTGGCTGATCTCTCACCTTCTGTCTTCCTTGGAGCACAGAAACCAAACCTTTCAAAGTTGTCATTTTTACCTTTGTACAAAAGGAATTTGGGAGATCTGTAGCAGCAGTGAATGTGGATTAGCACAATATCATGGCCAAACTTCAACGATAATGATGTTGAGCAATTTTGGATAACCGTAGCAAATCACACTGGTGCTTCAAGGGATTTTGACTTTCTACAATTGGGACATTTTGTCTTGAGTGTGTTGACAATGCCTGTCAGTAGTTCAGCTGTAGAAAGAACTTTTTCTGAAATTAATTGTTTAAAATGAAAGAAGAAGTGGGATTGTCAGAGAGATGAAGAAAGTAGACAGGAGTATAAGGAGATGAGGTGCACGGCAAAGAGAGAGGTGGTGAAGGCTAAGGATAAGACATATGAAGAGTTGTATGAAAGGTTGGACACTAAGAAAGGAGAAAAGGACCTGTACTGATTGGCTAGACAGAGGGACCTAGCTAGGAAAGATGTGCAGCAGGTAAAGGTGATAAAGGATAATGAGGGAAACATACTCACAAGTGAGGAGAGTGTGTTGAGGAGATGGAAAGAGTACTTTGAGGGGTTGATGAATGAAGAGAATGAGAGAGAGAAGGTTGGATAATGTAGGGATAGTGAATCATGAAGTACAATGGATTAGCAAGGAGGAAGTAAGGATAGCTATGAAGAGAATGAAGAATGGAAAGGCTGTTGGCCCAGATGACATACCTGTGGAAGCATGGAAGTGTTTAGGTGAAATGACAGTGGAGTTTTTAACAAGATTGTTTAATGAAATCTTGGAAAGTGAGAGGATGCCTGAGGAATGGAGAAAAAGTGTTTTGGTACCGATTTTTAAGAATAAGGGTGATGTGCAGAGCTGTAGTAACTACAGAGGGATAAAATTGATCAGTCACAGCATGAAGTTATAGGAAAGAGTAGTGGAAGCAAGGTTAAGAAGGGATGTGATGATTAGTGATCAGCATTATGGTTTCATGCCAGGAAAGAGCACTACAGATATGATCTTTGCTCTGAGAGTGTTGATGGAGAAGTACAGAGAATGTCGGAAGGAGTTGCATTGTGTTTTTGTAGACTTAGAGAAAGCATATGACAGGGTGCCTAAAGAGGAGTTGTGGTATTGTATGAGGAAGTCAGGAGTGTCAGAAAAGTATGTAAGAGTGGTACAAGATATGTACAAGGGTAGTGTGACAGCGGTGAGGTCTGCGGTGGGAGTGATGGATGCGTTTAAGGTGGAGGTGGGGTTACATCAAGGATCAGCTCTGAGCCCTTTCTTATTTGCAATATTGATGGACAGGTTGAGAGACGAGATCAGACAGGAGTCCCCGTGGACTATGATGTTTGCAGATGACATTGTGATCTGTAGTGAGAGTAGGGAACAGGTGGAGGAGACCCTGGAGAGATGGAGATATGCTCTAGAGAGAAGAGGAATGAAGGTCAACAGGACAAAGACAGAATATATGTGTGTGAATGAGAGGGAGGATAGAGGAATGGTGAGGATGCAAGGAGTAGAGGTGGCAAAGGTGGATGAGTTTAAATACTTGGGGCCAATAGTTCAGAGTAACGGTGAGTGTGGAAGAGAGGTGAAGAAGAGAGTACAGGCAGGATGGAGTGAGTGGAGAAGAGTGTCAGGAGTGATTTGTGACAGACAAGTACCTGTAAGAGTGAAAGGGAAGGTCTACAAGAGGGTAGTTAGACCAGCTATGTTATATGGGTTGGAGACAGTGGCACTGACAAAAAGGCAGGAGTTTGAGCTGGATGTGGCAGAATTAAAGATGTTAAGATTTGCACTGGGTGTGACGAGGGTGGACAGGATTAGGAATAAGTATATTAGAGGGTCAGCCCAGGTTGGAAGGTTTGGAGATGAAGCCAGAGAGGCACGATTACGTTGGTTTGGACATGTGCTGAGGAGGGTTTCTGAGTATATTGGGAAAAAGATGCTAAGGATAAAGCTACCAGGTAACAGGAAAAGAGGAAGGCCTAATATAAGGTTTATGGATGTGGTGAGAGAGGACATGCAGGTGGTTGGTGTGATAGACCAAGATGCAGAGGACAGGAAGAAATGGAAACAGGTGATCTGCTGTGGCGACCCCTAAAGGGAACAGCCGAAAGATGATGAATTGATTAAAATGAAACTGAGAAACAGAATGCAGCAAGGCAGTCTAGAAGCTTTGTTATGCATACAAAGCTACACAAAGTGCAAAGGGATCTTTTGCAATGGATTTATCCCAACAACAGCAATGCTGAGTACATTCAATTTGAAAAATGATTCAACCGATGATCATGATGATGATGATGTTCTACCTGACAAATATTTTGCAGTAACAGATAAATAAGTATCAGGTAAAAACTAGGTACTCTTTACAGATGTAAAAACTTCCAAACCAGCAACAGTAAAGTTACCCTAGCTTGTACCCATCTTCTCTCTACCTTACAGTATGCTTTTCCTGCCCTAATTAATCTAAAAAAAAGCTATTTAAACAAGCTATCAGTATGCTACAACAAAATAGCAAAATTTACCACAAACTCCTCCTACCGCACCCAACACTGTCAAGCCCTAGATCAGCTTTCCTGGCCGGAACACCCTAACACCTTAGCTCTAAACCAGCTTCTTCTAGCCCATCAAATACTGTACCAACCTGACAAAACTCCAGCCTTACAAGACCTGATCATCCTCTACTCCAATAACCATGAACATAGATCCACTAGCAAGGCACTAATCACAATCGCCAAAAGCCATTACAGCTCTGGTGACTCCCTGTATTCTAGCAACATTGCTAAGGCTTGGAACTCCCTACCACTACAAATCAGGGTACAGCCTAACAAAACCATCTTCAAAAAACAGCTAATTTCCCACCTAAACAACTCCTGGACATGCAACTGCCTAGCACCTGGCTGACATATTCTAACTCCTTTCCCCTACCCACTATCCAACCTCCTCTTTAAAATTCCCAGAGATGCACTATGTATTATCACATGTTACTTGGAACTGCCTATCACCTGGCTGACATCGTCTAACTCCTTTCCGCTACCCACTATCCAACCTCTTTAAAACTCCCACAGATGCACTATATATTATCACACATTACACGTAACTTCCTAGCACCTGGGTGGCATATTCTAACTCCTTTCCCCTACCCACTGTCCAACCTCCTCTTCAAAACTCCCAGGGATGCACTATATATTATCACACGTTACTTGTAACTGCTTAGCACCTGGCTGACATATTCTAACTCCTTTCCCCTACCCGCTATCCAACCTCCTCTTTAAAACTCCCACAGATGCACTATATATTATCACACGTTACTTGTAACTGCCTAGCACCTGGGTGACATATTCTAACTCCTTTCCCCTACCCACTATCCGACCTCCTCTTTAAAACTCCTACAGATGCACTATATATTATCACATGTTACTTGTAACTGCCTGGCACCTGGCTCACATATTCTAACTCCTTTCTCCTACCCACTATCCAACCTCCTCTTTAAAACTCCCACAGATGCACTATGTATTATCACATGTTACTTGTAACTGCCTAGCACCTGGCTGACATATTCTAACTACTTTCCCCTACCCACTATCCAATCTCCTCTTTAAAACTTCCACAGATGCACTACATATTACCACACATTACATGTAACTGCCTAGCACCTGGCTGACATATTCTAACTCCTTTCCCCTACCCACTGTCCAACCTCTTTAAAACTCCCACAGATGCACTATATATTATCACACGTTATTTGTAACTGCCTGGCACCTGGCTGACATATTCTAACTCCTTTCCCCTACCCACTATCCAACCTCCTCTTTAAAATTCCCAGAGATGCACTATGTATTATCACATGTTACTTGTAACTGCCTATCACCTGGCTGACATCGTCTAACTCCTTTCCGCTACCCACTATCCAACCTCTTTAAAACTCCCACAGATGCACTATATATTATCACACATTACTCATAACTTCCTAGCACCTGGGTGGCATATTCTAACTCCTTTCCCCTACCCACTGTCCAACCTCCTCTTCAAAACTCCCAGGGATGCACTATATATTATCACACGTTACTTGTAACTGCTTAGCACCTGGCTGACATATTCTAACTCCTTTCCCCTACCCACTATCCAACCTCCTCTTTAAAACTCCCACAGATGCACTATATATTATCACACGTTACTTGTAACTGCCTAGCACCTGGGTGACATATTCTAACTCCTTTCCCCAACCCACTATCCGACCTCCTCTTTAAAACTCCTACAGATGCACTATATATTATCACATGTTACTTGTAACTGCCTGGCACCTGGCTCACATATTCTAACTCCTTTCTCCTACCCACTATCCAACCTCCTCTTTAAAACTCCCACAGATGCACTATGTATTATCACATGTTACTTGTAACTGCCTAGCACCTGGCTGACATATTCTAACTACTTTCCCCTACCCACTATCCAATCTCCTCTTTAAAACTTCCACAGATGCACTACATATTACCACACATTACATGTAACTGCCTAGCACCTGGCTGACATATTCTAACTCCTTTCCCCTACCCACTGTCCAACCTCTTTAAAACTCCCACAGATGCACTATATATTATCACACGTTACTTGTAACTGCCTGGCACCTGGCTGACATATTCTAACCCCTTTCCTGTACCCACTATCCGACCTCCTCTTTAAAACTCCCACAGATGCACTATATATTATCACACGTTACTTGTAACTGCTTAGCACCTGGCTGACATATACTAACTCTTTTCCCCTACCCACTATCCAACCTCTTTAAAACTCCCACAGATGCACTATATATTATCACAAATTACTTACCAACTCACTGCTGCCTATTCCCCACTGCCCCATCTATACCCAAGAACTCTTCCCTACACTAAGTTGAAAAACGTTCCCGTAAAATGTCAATGCACCTCATATGAACTTGTCTATACTATCTTCCTTTTTTAGTTTTCCTTTCTTGTCTTATCTTTAGTACATCTTCACTATTATCTCTGTTAAATATACTGTATGAACAACCATCATATGTTTCTACCTGCTATACTTTTAATTGTATGTCTAAATTTCTATGTTTATGCAACTATCGTATGCAATCATATGTTATTATCTGTTATATTTTTATAAGTGAATGTGTAAACCACAATGCTCAAGTAAATATCTTATGTATAGTATGTTATTTATTGTTCTGGAGCTTTTCTCCTCAGACCTCCACTGAAAATGGACAGATCTGTCCAGTCGGAACTCCCCAGTAAACAAATGTAAAATAAATAATAAATAAATAATTATTAGTAATTCATTATATATTTTGCAATTAGTGGTGTCTCGTTGTCAGCATGTGCAGTCTCTTGTTGCAATAAGGTTTATTTTAGGCAAGGCTCAAAAAACAAACCCACCACCATAAATAGCACAAGTAACAAAAAACTAAGGGTAATGCTACTCAATGCCAGAAGTCTAAACCTCAAAATGCATGCACTCGTGGCACTCCTCAGTATGGAGAAAATCGATATATGTGCAGTAACAGAAATCTGGTTTAAAGTTCCATAGAGCACCCCAGCACTATCAGGCTACAACTCATACCATACACTTTGGCCACAGAACCCGGACCGAAATACAAAAGGCGGGGGCGTATCCATATTCATCAAGGATACCCACACCTCCAGGTTAGTGGCACAGCACGATGCTTCAGAGATCATCCATGTGCAACTAACAACAGGAAAAACTGCAATTCAAATTGTAGCTTGCTACAGATCACCCCCCCCCCATGTCCCAGGACCTTCATTCTGCATTTCTGGAAACACTGGGAAATATAAAGGTCCAACCAAACACCCTAATATTGGGTGATTTCAATTACCCAAACATTAACTGGGAGAACTACTCAAGTACTAACTCCCTTGCCCAACATTTCCTAGAATTTATAAACTCAAACACCCTGGATCAACTCGTCAACACTCCCACCAAAGGTGGCAACATATTGGACCTGGTCATCACCAACATGGGCGACCGGTGCTCCACACCAGAGGTCAACTCCTCGCTGGTTAGATCTGACAATAAACAAATCACTTTGGATATCCACATTCCGCCTCCACCCCCCGGACAAGGAAACCACTGTGAAAAACTTTTCAAAAGCAAACTTCACGTTACTTTAGACTGAGGTGAAAAGTTTGAAAATGCCCATGCTAAAGGATAATGTTGTCCAAGCTGCAAAATCCTTTACTAATGCATTCTACGGGCACCTACAAGAATGCATGGATCATGCTATCCCAAGCAAAACCAAGACTCACTCCTTCAAGAAAAGGAAATCAATCTGGTGGACTCCTGCCATAAACAAGCTATACAATAGAAGGAGGAAACTAGTACAGAAAAGAGTAAAATCCCAAGAAGGGAATAGATTCCTGATTAGTATCAGCAAAAAACTACGATCCCTTATAAAATCATCCAAGGCGAGTTTCGAAAGAAAAATTACCAAGGACTCCAAAGATAACCACAAGGCCTTCTTTAGCTATGTCAAGAATCTAAGTGGTAATGCTCAAATCTGCTCGGAGTTAGTGCAGAATGGTACAAAATACACTGAACCGACCAATATTGCCAACATCCTGGCAGACAGGTTCAGCACAAACTTCACCCCCCCTCTCACCCCCAAAAGGGCTCATAACCATACCAGAAGAATGTAGAGCCCGTGAAATCACAGACACTCAGGTTAAAACAGCCCTCTCAAAGCCAAAAACACAGCACCAATGGGACCAGATGGTGTCCCAGGCTCAAAGACAAACTATCCCCTCACCTAAACACAGTGTTCAAACTCAGCCTCTCCACTGGTTATGTACCCATAGAGTGGCACACAGCAATGGTTATTCTGCTCCACAAAGGTGGAGCCAAAACAGACCCTGGGAACTATTGCCCTATAAGCCTGACTATCTTGGTCTGCAAGGCTATGGAGCGCATCATCATGGAACTCATTAACAGAGACATTGGGAACCTCCAAACACTGGACCCTACCCAGTTCAGCTTTGTTAAGGGCAGATCATGCCTCCTAAACCTGGTGGACTTCTTTGGGACAGTTGCCTAAGCTATAGATGAAGGAAAGGTGGTACACACAGTCTAGCTAGACCTCACAAAGGCCTTTGACACCACTCCCCATTCTGGTATTATAGACAAGATCACCAGCCTGAACATATACCTCTACATCACAAGATGGGTTGCCAACTGGCTCACAGACAGAACATTCCCCAGGGCTCAGTGCTAGGACCCCTCCTGTTCAGCATATACTTCTCAGAGGTACAGGCAAGCACAGGAGGACTATGGCTGACCAAGTTCGCAGACAACTGCAAGCTAGGGGCTATAATTGACTCTCCGGCTGACACAGATATCCTCCAAAAGAGTCTCACTGAGACGGATACCTGGTGTCAAAATCATGGCCTCAAGCTAAATGCCAAAAAGTGCATAGTCATCCCCTTTGGAAAAAACAAAGTACCCACAAACTACCACATAGGTGGTAGTCCCCTAAATATGGAAGACGTAATAAGGGATCTGGGGACCCAAGTAGATAGTAATCTCTCCTTTGATAATCACATTGCCAAAGTGGTTAGAAAATCCTTCTACATGGTCCACCTTATCACAAAAGGGTTTGCATCCAGATCAAAAGAGGTCATTGTGCCCCTCTACTCATCACTCATTAGACCCATCATAGAGTACAATGCCCCATTTGGGATGTATATTACAAGACACCTGCAACAACTGGAAAGACCACAGAAGTACCTCAACAAGAGGATCACTGGCCTCAGACAGATGCCCTATGCAGCTCAACTGAAGAAACTCCAGCTGTACAAGGCCATGTTCAACCCAGAACTGATGGACATGCTCCACCTAAAGAAAAGCTTATCCTCTTGAGCCACACGGTCTAGGGATCTAAACCTCACCACAACAATAAATAGGACATGCTGGAGGGATAGATTCCTGTCACAGAGACGTCCCATGCTTTGGAACAAGATTCCAATCTACATTAGGCTCCTTGCTAACACTCTCCAAGACAAACCTTGATGAGTGGATGGGAAACAGTACGTTTACCCCAGGGATCACTTCAGTGGCTCTGCTGGACAGAGAAGCAGGGAACTAATCTAAGGGGGACGGCGAAAGCCAACACATTCTGGCTAGGCTTACAAATGCCTTCAGGCAGATAGCCCTGTACCTACCTATGAACGTATGAACCTATGACTTTAATTATAGCTGATTTCTGGCATTTTGTTCTTATTTACACTTGGGGATATGACAACATACATCGGGCTGGTTTTGGGCTGTTGGTTATAAATGACTGGGTTGTTTTTTTTTTTAAAAAAGTATCTGGCAACCCTGTTCAGGATTGTTTAGATAAGCTATGGATTCTACTTATATGCAAGAGCAGTTATAGTTTTTGTGATATTCATGGAAAGAATGAATCTGTAACCCATTTCTTGGCTTTATTATATAGTGCATGGATCTACTGTTATCCATAAGAATCTAACAACGTAAAAATGTCTGTTTGATTTGAGTCAAAACATGCTTTTACATATTACTTTTATCACAGGGCCAACTATTCTATTAAGTGTGCACTTAAAAGCATAAAAAAACAATAAGTTATAGGTAAGAAAGTTTTCCAAGAAAATCTTGCTTTATAGACATTTAATGATCAAGTCAGAAATATCTCATGGGTCACCCCTGAAAAAAGGGCATCTGTGCCCAGTGGGCATATATAATTAGTAAATGTGTAAAATGAAATAAAAATAGTAATAATTATCAAAGGTCTGTTATACTTGGTATCCATTAGGGTTGTGTATATTATGTCTCTTTGAAGTGTTGAATGCAGTACACTAGTTGATATTACATAATAAGAAAAAAAAATGCAAATTTCTGTAAAACAGACACCTCTCATTTAACTGGAAAGGTACCAGTACCAGAACTCAATATACTTGCCCTACAATTTCACTATACTAATTTGAACACTGAGATGAAATTTTGTCATTAAGGGTGGGAAGATCGTCTTTGATGTTATATATACCTAAGTGGCAAGGTATAATTCTTTAATACGTTTTGCTAAGTAATGTCAGTTACTGACTGAGATATGAAATCGTACACACACATACTGAATGCAGGCTTTAACCAACATTTCACATTGACAGCCTGCCTTATTACATAATAATTGGGCTCATTTTGGGGTGGATGTATAAACTCTTTTCATGTAAGAATACAATATGTGTGCATACTATTTCACTACAGAAAAAAACAAATATATCAGCAGTAAAATTTGTATTTCTTCATAAAAGTAGCTTTTACTGTCACTGAAGTTATGTTTGCTCTACTCTCTGTATATAGTTTCACATGCAGTTGCATATATTGCATACAGGTTAAGTGGTTAGTGTGTGTGTGTGTGTGTGTGTGTGTGTGTGTGTGTGTGTGTTTTTGTGTCTTTACATGTAAAGTCAGCAGCTAAACTCATTCTACATTCTGAGTATTTTGATACATTTTCCTTAAAAATATAATAAAAATGTTCACACAGTTTCAGAACTATGGCCTTATACTGGAAGTACCACCAGTAGCCCTATATAGCTATCAGAGGGCTCAGTTTTAATGCCATCCAGTTTACTGCAGTTCACTGGAGAGCTTAATAACATATTTACTATATTTGTGATATTGCTGTGATACCAAAACTAAAAGCAATGTGGGTTGTTAAGAAAGTTCAGAAAAAAATGATGTCTTTATCATTTAATATGTTGTTGCAAAACATATACCAGGGGATTCAGAAAGAACCCAGTGCTGGCAGCAAGAGCCAGCCTCTTTCTGAGATGCAGGGAACTGCATTTCGGAAATGTTAGCTACAATAAGGAAAACCTCATTATCAGTTAATTGCCATGTCTTTGATCTCCATTAACCACCATAAGTACAAATCTGCACTTCCCTGTGGTAGTTCCCACACTGGCCATTCCATCACATTGGTATAGGCATTCTCCAATATTTCATTTTATGCAAATAAAATAATGCTCTTACTCTAACTTCTCGTTTAGTAGAGAGGGTTAATGTTCCTAATTTATGTCCTAAGGGTGCTCCCTTTTTCTGTAACTTTTTTTTTTAATTTTCAAATACATAGCTAATATGTAAGGACTGTCCTGGGTGTCTAGTGGTAATGCAGTGACCTAACTCTCTGTTAAAACAGTGTGTGTGAGTGCCAAGGATACAGAGTTTAAACTTTTGTAAGAGAGTTTAAGATGCAATATAAAGAGAGTTATTTGTATGTAGTGTTCCTATGCCCCACATCTTTCATACTGGAAAATTTGGGAGTGTTCTCATTTTAAGTGCCTTTAAGGCACAGTGTGAAAGAGTTATCCTTGGTATCTAGTGTTTCCCCTGACCCGAGTCTTTCATGCTGAAAAAATATTGGTCTACTATTTTATAAATCTCTTTAAAGGCATGACATAAGTAGATATCCCTGGTGACTGGTATTCTGCCCCCCCCCCCAATTTTGGAGGATATGCTTGTTAAGGTGTGACAGCAACCCCCCACAAATACACATTAACAACACACACACACACACACACACACACACACACACACACACACACACACACACACACTCAGCTTATATCATTCTTACCTCTAATTACTCTCACATATACAGCCACACATATATACATAAGCACACAAACCCCATCACTACCTGTCTGCTATACTCCCCAACATTTCTAAAATAATCAAGTGAATGTGAGTTTTGTTCATATTTATTAACATGACTGGCCAAGGTAACTTACACAATCAAGAGATTCAATGAATCACTTGGCTGCGTAAATGCCTTACTGCAACCATTTCTAGGGGGAGATCACATGGCTAATTAGCATACCATAGGCAGCTGCCCAGAATTCATCACTGGCACTTGTGATAGGCTGCAGAGACAGCCTACTGCAGTGTTGGACCATGACATATTGAGGCACTGGGGTAGGGCTGTCTCTGAATCAGAAATGGTTACTGAGAGGTTTATTCCAGGCTTATACATCACAGTAACCATTCTGAATCAGGCCCTTCTTTTACAAGTTCATATTGACACTCAGCTTTTAAAATGCTGTTAGTTTTTGTCTTTTATGCAATATGCTTAGCATCCTATTAAAATGTCTGTACTTGAAATGAAAAAAAAATGAAAAAAAGCAGGAGAGTGAATCTCAAAAAATGTTTTTTTGCTTAAAACTTCTTGTGCGCTCCCCAAGCACACACCAAATTATATACAAACTCCATGATTGCCATACCTTGAAGAAAATGGAATATTCTGAGAATTGGCATCTCAGACTTAATGTATATAAGTCCAATCTTTCCACCATTCAGTCTGACTTTTCAGATGATTACCAATTTCCTCATATAGTATGTTGTATAAGATGAAGCATCCCAGTATATTTAGCTGAAAGATTCATTATAAGTCCGGAAAACATTATGTGTGTATTGATGTTTGTAGCTAAAGTCAAATTAATTTCAGAATGGCCATTAGAAATGAAAAACAAGATTTCCAAAGCATACAATTTAAAATAAAAGTGCAGTTACTCTTCTCTTCAGAGTAGCAAATATGAAAGCCTCAACAAAATAAATATGCAGTTTTGTCACTTTAGAACTATAATGCCATATATATGTATTTTTTTATTGGTCATTCTTTTAAAATGAGGTGTCATTAAAAATAACATCATAAATATTTTTTATATAACATTTGACATTCAGCTTATCCTTTAGGTATAGAGCTATACCACAGTTTTAAATAGTTAGTTGGTTCCAGTTCCATCAGTACCTTCTTGGGGCTATCCTACTTAGATATGCCTTCAGTTGAGGAGTTTTTTCACTAATCTTTTTTAAGTTTTGAATCTGATTTTAGTTCAGCTGGCAAATTTATTCTTTTGTATTAAAAAACACATTTTCAAAAGTTATATTGCTTTCAAAGTGCATGGTATGCAACAACTGTTTTTCTTCTCCCACTGTAACTTGGTGAGTGTTTGCAGAAAAATCTGTTAATTCTGTTCTTTACAGTATTAGTATGTATTGCTATCTTACTTCTCAGATTTAGCTTATCTGAGTTTTCATTCAATTTTCTCCACAAGTTTTAAATATTTGTTTTTAAATTATTGCTCAAGCATTAGGAAAAAAAAATAGATTATATATCTACATTCTAGTGCCAGCTTTTACAAGAATTCCCCAGTATTCTGATTTCAGTTAATTAGACAGTGATCAGGAACTGCGGTGGTGGTGCTGATGTAGCGTTGTCGCCTCACAGTTAGACGTTGCCCATTCGATTCTCAGTTAGAGCATCTTCTGTGTAGCGACATGCGTGAATGGGCATTCCTTCATTGAAAGTTGCGCGTTAGGCCTGGCAAGCCAGCACGTAAAAATCTACTGCCATTCATTAGCGGACCGGAGTTCCACTGTGGCGACCCCTAACCGGGAAAAGCCGAAAGACACAAAGACAGTGATCAGGAAATGCATGTTATATGAGCATAGAGGGTTGTTTGATATAAAAGGATAAAGCCCTGTCTGTGATCAAGCTTTGACTGATAGCCTGGGTACTGGTTGAAACAGTCTGGGTGTGGTATGAATGAGTAACTAAGTATCATCTCTCCTATGCTGGGGTGTGAGACTTGATTATATCTTGCTGTAGAAGTACTGCCTGGGTGATAGTTTAGTACAGAGCCCACCTGCAAAGGGCCTTGAGTGAACAAACTTCACAAAAAGAGTGCACAGGGACTAACAGGACATAGTCAAGCATTGC
The DNA here is from genome assembly GCF_019279795.1 of Protopterus annectens. Lineage (NCBI taxonomy): Eukaryota > Metazoa > Chordata > Ceratodontiformes > Protopteridae > Protopterus > Protopterus annectens. Next base: position 942,844,617 of record NC_056741.1, read on the forward strand.
CATGAACTATGTCTGATAGCTGATAGGAGTAGACACGTTATGACCAAAATAAAAGACTCAAGCTCCCACTGTATGACAGCAGCCCTGCCTACTCTTTCCTTTCCCCTCTGTCATCTTCTAGTAATGAAAGAGCCATTTGGAGACATGCCTGTTATGGTCATGAATGGATAGGGGACCAAAAAGAATTAAAAAAAGTGTCTGCCATATGATTGACTCCTGCATAATTTTAAGGAGAAGTGAAAAGTATGGAAGATGTAAAATTGGTTCATGGTTCATAGACATGCTATCTTTATCATAAGTGCAACTTCAGATTACCAACATTATTCTGGTTTGTAAAACTGAGTTCTTAAAAGTTTTCTTAATTTTTTTTTTCAAAACTACGTAAAGGAAATGTAGAGAGAAATAAATGCAACAATTAAACGGTTTCCGGTGTTAATGCTCCCAGAAGAGGTGCATATCAATATTAATGCTGTCATGTGAGCTGTATATTCTATTCTCTTGTTCTTCAGAATGTTATGGAAAGTAAATTCTGAAGTTTTAATGGATCTTGCAGAAAACTGAAAAAATAAAAGAAGAACATGATTATAAAATTATCACAGTATGTGTGTACATTCTGCCATGGACCACATACATCATAACAAAACATTTCTTTCCTATAAAATTGTCTGCTGTGTTCAGAAATTGTAATTCAGTGTGTTCTAATTTACACATATACAGACATAAGGTAAACATTCCCTGGCCTAATGTAAATAATTTCCCAAACTTTTAAACTCTTTTACCCTGCCTTGTATCAGGGAATGGTTACAGAATCATCTGCAAATTATATCAGAAGCAGTGCATTGTTATATTTTATTGAAGAAATGAGTAACACCTGGCATTTTAGATTTGATATGTTATATCCTGAACACATTTTAGCTAACACTAAAGCTGTAGTAAAGCTTATAAATGCAGTACTTAATTTGACTGTAAGCAAATTAGTAATGATATTTTTAGAAATGGAGTAGAAGGGTAGAATGGTATAAACTGTGGAACACATCAAGGGTCACAGCATATACAAAACTAACTGAATCAGAATGATAGGCTTCTGCTAAACTTCTAATGTCACTTTCAGAAATACTTTTTCCTTCAGTGCAGATATATTTAATTTTCACTGTGATGCTTAAGATATCACATACGTCCATTCAAAGAAGTATTCTAATCTACATGTTAAAAGATTTAAACCTATATGGTGGTTTCTAGGAATGTTTTATTTGTCACATAGTGCATATTGCTCATGAATATTATTGTGTAGATCCACCTATCTACATGATAAAAAAATATGATTTTTATTGATATCATAGTGGTGGCTTCACCTACATATCATAATTCATCATCAACATCCACATCTTTTTCCCATTTTTCTACATGGGGCAAGGGTGTCGTGTTAACCGTCGCCATCTCTGTCTGTTCAATGCCACACTCCTGCCTTCTTTGACACACATTCTAGACTGTTACAGATCCTTTTTCACACAATCCATCTACCTCTTTACTGGACAACCTCTTTTCTTCTTACCTTCTTCCTGTCTGTCCCAAATCCTCCTCACCAGATTGCCTTCTGCTTTTCTGCACATGTGCCCAGACTACTGTGATCTGTTCCCATTGACTTTTTCTGCAGTTGGAGCTACTTTAGCTTCTGCTCTTTATGTCCTCATTTCTTCTTCTGTTCCACAGTGTGCATCCTACAACCCTTCTCAAGCACTTAATTTCAATCACCTCTAGCTTTCTTATCTGCTCTGCCTTTGCTGCCCGGTTATCTATACAATACTGTAGTATTGGATGCACCACTGTTTTGTACACTTTACTTTGAAATACATATCATAATTGTTGAGTACGTCAAGAGTAATTAGCAAGGCCATCACTGAAAATTGGTGCACAATGAGTGCACAGTCCTATGTAAGTACAGTGACATTCGTATCTGGAGTCCATCCCCCCATTATTACATAATGCATTTCAATGGACGTTCCCACCTCCTCTGATTATATTGCAATACATGCTTTCTGATAAAGACATTCAACATTCCGTCTCCCATATCAATAAAATGTATGATTATTTTTAAAGCAGACCACTGCCATTCATGTCCCACGTCAAAAAGTTAATGATCATTATCATGGGACACCATGCCCCCTCCTACCTCTCATAGCATTATTAGACTTACACAATATTGTTGCTGTTAGTCATGCTGCACAAAGTTTACAAGAGTGTTTCTTAGATAAGCTTCTAGAATAAGTCATTAGTAACTTTCCATATGGCTAGAACATCATGTGTGTTACACGCCTGACATAAGCAGGAAACAGACAAAGTATTCCAAGCTTCCTTGTAGCAGGGACAGGGACACAGGCATTGAGGAAGCAAACACACATATTGTTGCTGCTCTCTCTACACCATTGACCACCATGTTTCTGTCAAGGCATTGTTTAAAAGGGATGTTCTAGAGGTACTAAAGTGCAGTGTTAAGCTATGCACCATAATATTTTCAGATGTAGCAGGCCTCAGCGGAGTGGTGATTCATGGATTCTTGTAACATATGGAAAGCATAGCATAATGAAAGAAAACATTATCATTCCATCATATTGAAAATGAAGGTGCGAATCAAACTGGCTGTCATTTTTATACCTGATTGCACCTCGCCTTACTTATGGCAGAGAGAAAATGATGAATTACACTGTCATGCCACCATCATGATGTCCAATAAATTTATGCCAGTTTACATCACATCAAATCCAAATGTTTTTCTGTCTCCCCTAAAGTGCAAAGATAAGAAAACATTCCTGAATAGTCTTTTTATAAAGTATTAATCTACTTGGATTTTGTCAGGATGCATTAATTCTATGTTTTTTTTTCTTCTGATATCACTCATCCTTATTTTTTGTTCATATCCAAAAACTGCAGAGTCAAGTATCTTTCAGGTCTTACCTCAAAATCATTCAACCAACTATATCTCATTGTGTTGCTGGATATTAAATGATCATCTGAAAACAACTTTTTATTGTTGTGCCTTTACTGAACATTTAGTGTTTTGCAATAGTTTTCCTTCTTTTTTGGTGTTCATGAATCAGTTGTTGTGATTCTTTAACCATTCCCTGAAGAATCTCACATAAGGAAACAACATTACTTCCCCACTCTTCTCTGCAGAAACTTCAAATATTCTTCCTGGAGAGGAACGGCCAGATTAAGAAACAAACAGAACAGTGAATCTACCCATTAAGAAGTGATTACAGCATTGACTTATCTACACATCCATACCCCAGCTTAGAAAATGAGGGTTTGGGGAGGAGATGGACCATCATAATGTTGGCAGGGGAATCACTGAGTTCTTTAGCAGAGGCATATTTCAGCTTCCAGTCACCAAAGAAGTTGCTACCATAAGCTGTCTTTCAAAACCATTGAAACATAAAGTAATTCTGAAATGTTCAATCCAAATTAATTATATTGCATAAGTACATATATTCTGAAAGTCACTGGAGATTATACAAGCATTTCTAAGTTTTCACATAAGCTATAAGTTGCAGTGTATGGGAGGAACATGACAGTTGGTGAGCACAAGTAGTGTACACTTTTAAGAAATGCATCTGGATAAATTTACACACATATAAGGATACTGCTACCTTAAGTACATTTAAGTAACACAAAGCAGATGCTTGGAAATAAAAAGACATAAATGCTAATGATTGTTAACAAAATCTAGACTATCACTGTGTATAACAATGATAGTAATATGAGTAGCAGTATTATTAGTAGTAAAACAAGTAGTAGTAATAAAAGTACTAGTAGTAATAAAAGTAGTAGCAGTAATATGGGTAGTAGTAGTAGCAGAAATAGTACAATGAGTAGTGGTAGCAGTATGAGTAATAGTAGTAATAATAAGAGTAGTAGCTGTTATAGTAGTAATATGAGTAGTAGTAGCAGTAGTAGTAGTACTGTGAGTAGCAGTACAAAGAGCAGTAGTAATATGAATAATAGTAATAGTAATAAGAATAACTGTAGTAGCAATTTAAGTAGTAGTAGTAGTAGTAGCAGTAGTAGTACTATGAGTAACAGTAGTAATGAGTTGTAGTAATTTGAGTAGTAGTAGCAGCAACAGTAGTAATACTAAGCGTAATAGTTTTACTAAGAGTTGTAGTAGAAATAAGAGTAGTATTAGTAATATGTGTAGCAGTAGTAATAATAAGAGGAGTAGTAGTAGTATTATAAACCCAACTAACCATGTATTAACAAAATACTTGTATTACCAGCTTTGGGCTATGGTTTTCCATGCTAGGAGGCAGCCTTCTTCATTATGGGGAGAATGACACTGTGAGGGTCATGTAATAAAACACATTTGACTTTTCAGGAATGCTGTGCCAACTTATGCTTGCTCCAAGCCACTCTTTATTCTAGCAGAACTAGGAAATAGGAATAGGGCCACCTGTGCAGACTTTGCATGCTTTCTCATTTGCATGTTGTCCATATGAAGGGCACAAGAAGCATAGAGCAAGGGGGAGTGAGCGCAAGAAGCATAGACCGAGGGAGAGGGAGCACCCCCCACACACTTTTACAAGACCATCTTGTCTAGCCCCTGTGGCAGCTTCAAAAATAAAAAAAAAACTCTATGGTAGAAGCAATGTCTTGCATCTTCTTTAAGGAGGACCCATGTGTGCATGTGTCATGGATTTAAACACAGTCCGCTCCACACACAGTCCATACTTGGGTGCAAAATTTAAACTGTATATGCTGAGTTCATGTTTCAGTTTCTGTACTGGGTGTTGTGACGCCCGTGCATTGGCCAAGTAATCAAAGAGCCTCAATCCTCACAACTAACACCAGTGAGGGGCGTCCAAATTGTGAAGGATAACTAATACACACACAGTAAAGTACAATTTCCATTAAGAGCACACAGAGATTACAGTCAGTCTGGGGATGGTTTCTCCCTTTCTCTCTAGATCCCCAATAAGACTCCCCACTGGCACAGCTATAGAGTGGAGTCCTTAGCCAGGGTTTCAAACCAAGTCCTCCCAGCACTCCCTCTGTCCAACCAGTGCTTTGTGTCCCTGCTCAAGTAGCTAGCACACAAACACATACACACGCACACACACACACACACACACACACACACACACACACACACACACACACACACACACACACACACACTTTGAGATATGACAACCACACAGACACTCCTGGGGAAGGCTGGCACAGGTTCACTAGCTCTGCCCCTTTTATCCAGGCTATAAGGTACCAATCCACCACCACCAGAACCCCTATTTATCAGCTACCAGTAAGGCCCTTTCCAAAGGGTGTCCAATTATTACTGTGCAATATTATTATCCAGTTAGTAAGTGTGACCAGAACTTTTAAGGCTTATTGGAATGGCTTTGTACAGTATCACTATATACATGCAATGTACTCTAGAGCTTGAATTATCTCTATACAAAACTGCCACAGTTAAAAGGTTTAAAAATATTTAATAATAAATAATAAAAACACAAAACAATACTTCTTACTAAGAGTTCAGACATCACAGGAAAATGCCTAAAATAATACTGTAGAATAGTTCTAACATAAATATAGAAAACAGTTAGACTAAACTTACTATTTCTTATCTTTTCCTAAGAGCAATCACAGTTCAAAATAAACATACACATAGAGCAAAAGCAGAGTATTAGTGAGTTGTTGTCAGCTTTAGACAAAATCCAAAAATGCTCCCTCTCTCTCTCTGAGACAGTCTTTTAAATTGATAACACATCACTGCTATCTCATTCTTCTTTGGTTCCCAGGCTAACAGAAACTCAGAGTTTAACATATATTTGATCTTGCATCTGGTCAGGAAACCACAGCAATTAAAATACATTATATATGTAAAATATAGCATTTAACTCTGGTCTCAAAAAAATAGAAGGCATTCCTCAGTCCAGACATTATGTCCCCGAGCTTTGAGATCAAACAGTCATACAATGCTTGACTTATCAGCTTTCTTCCAGCAGAGTGCACTGTGGTTACATTTTTGAAGTTCAACATTTAACACAATTTTCTTACATTTAAGAGGACAATCCTGTGGATTATATTCATATTTACAATGACATAGAATTATCTACAAAAGTCTAGCTAGCTCGGCTGGCAGCCTTCACATATCTTCACAGGTGTACTTGCAGGTAAGGAGAGTTTTCATGCTGCTGGATTTGTGTACGTGCTTGAGCATGTGTTCATGTGTTTGTGTAAAATGCACTGGTGGTTAGTCTTACTCAGGCTCAAACCCCGTACCGTAGATAAAAGAAACAAGATCCTGAATTCTCTACCCATACCACCACTTGTGATTCAAGGAGTTGGGTCCATAGCTTTCAACTCTCCAGATTTTCACAGAATATTTAGCTCATACTTTTGGTCTGTTCCTCTGAAAAATTGTGGTTTTCTGGCAAATTAGTGAGAACTTAATTCATTAAATAATTACAGCCCTTTAAGTTTCAGTCTTCCTGTCTTTCAGGAAACATAGTAACACAAAGCACTTTATTTTAGCAACTTTCTAAGATTAAACAAGCAATGTTTAAAATGTGCACCTGGTTTTGAGCTCTTGCCCACCCCCAAAATAAATGTTGGCTTTTTCTAGATTTCTTTTGCTGCAAAGCTGAGAGGTTTAGTTGATTGTCAAGTGGATTTTACAAGGAGCTAAGAGATTCGGGGTAAGATAATTTTAGTGCTGCTTGTGCCAAGCTTGCTTGCATTGTTAGTAGCACAACAGGTAGTATACTTGCTTTTGATGCAGATGGATTGCTGATACTGTACTGTGTTGTACTTTAAAGGTAGTGGATGCTGCAGTCCTATGAATATCCTCCTTTGGTGGTGTTACCTAGTAAGTATGAGCCTGTTATCAGTTTGCCATCCATTCCCTATTGCAATATTACTAGCTTATCATTTTTTTAATGTAACATAGGGAATGTATTCTTTAAGGGCAACAGGAACTTTATTTCTAGATGAAGCAATGAAATTTAAAGTTGTTTTCTAGCAGCAACCACTTCATTACATACAGATCCCTTTGCCATAGGATTATTTAGATGACTTTACTTCTGCAGGGATTTTACATATTTATTGATATTGGTGGATTGTAATGACAGAAGTTTGAGTGGCCTTTTATGGTTGAAACTTTCTGAAATTGGTAGTTTTGTCATTACTGGTTCATACATTTTGTTTCATTGCTTACTAGAAGACTGTTCAAAACAACAAATTTAAAATGCATTCTAACAAGTGGTGCTGTATTATACAAAGAATATAATTTAATACAATCAGGAAGGTGAATCAAAGAACACACACATGTATGCCTGGCCCTAAAATGTGTAAGAAGCCTATGGTTTGAAAACAACCCAGCGGTAAGCTTAGTCCTCCACTGGCCAGATGCAAAATGAATGTGAGTTTTCATGCTGTTTCAATGAATGTGAGTTTCAAGGGCAGAGAAGTTTAATGCTCATGCTAAATCTGTTTTCATTGTGAGTCTGTATTGTTTGTTTAGCAAATGGCTGAGTGTTTGTGCTATTTTATTACAGTTGCAGCAGGGGGTTACCAACTATCCATTCAAGTAAAACAAAGCTCACACCTGTCCATTTTCAAATGCAAGTTGGATGTATGGTTGGGTAATAGATGATGTATTCCAGGATTGCCCCTCATGCCACTAATGGATAAGGGCAGTTCCTCAATGCTGCATCCCTTACATGGGTCCCTTCAAATTATCTATGGTATGATCACAGTTATTCTCACTAGGCCTCATGTCCATTTATCAGCCATGGGATAGGTAAGGCCAATCAGAAAATGTTAATTCAAGCACCAAAAGGGAAATTGGCTAAGCTTAAAATATCCTCCAAGTGAACCTATGTTGTGGTAGTAAATAGTTTTAAAAAAATTGCCCTTTCTAGATCACTAAGTGTCCCTCTCACCATCCACCTTCCCCAGCTTTCAACAGCTTCCAGCACCTCTGTCCATATGGAAGCAGATAAGCCTTGTTGTGGAATTCCACCCATCACATTTTCACTAACAAATGATCATTAGTAGCTCTGTAATATCACCTGAAGTCTTGTGTTAAATATATAGTTAAAATTTGCTTGATTTAGTAATAATCTAAAGAAAGAACTACTTCCATATTTTACACTTGCTCAGCCTCTACGTGCACATGGATATTTTTCTAGTTTTCATCTATCGTTTTCCCTTCACTCTTTTATTCCCTAATTGCTTTTACCCTTCAGGTCTTTGTACCCAAAATGTGAAAATTGTGTATTTCCACATACTGAGTGATATTTACAACCTGCATATCAACATCTTTAGCTGCCCCAAGCAGGATATCTGGCTATCATTTTCACTCATTAAAGTTAATAATCCTCAAGCGTATCCAAAAGGTAAAATAAAATACAAATAAAAAAAAACATTAACACTTCCAATATTACATTTTCATTTGGAAAGACATCAGATGTGGGCCCCTCTGAGGTCTTCACTGATAGATTGCCATTGATTGACTCTGTGGTTTTCCCAGGTTTTTTATTTGTTGATTTGTTCGTGGTTACAGTGCTTGTTTTTGGATTAAAGTGTTCTACCTGACAACTTTCTTTTGCTTTACTTGGGTCAACATTTTGTCCATTTTTTTTCAGATAAAGCTCCTGTACCTAAATACAACTAAGACGCCCTTATAAAGTTAACTTAACTTAATAGTTATAACAAATACATCATAAAGTGCACTAGGCCTCCTTTCTAGTAAAATGCTTGTCAGCTTTGCTTCTATGACATTTCTATTTGAAAGAACTTGCCTTGAAATCTTAAACTTTCTTTAGATGACAATTAAAATAAAGTCTAAATTGTCTTCTATTTGCTTCCATAGCCTCCACTGCATAACTGTTAACTGAGATGCACTCAGTAACTAATGTGATACTTTTCCACTCCTTATAGATCCTGTCCACCTACCAAACAGGCATTTATAGGACCGACTGTAAAGAATCTTTTCCAGACATTTTCCAAGCTGTATAAAAAACTGGCAATAATATGTAAAAAAATAGAATGTGTTAAGGGTAACACAAAGTTATATTTACAGGTAGTCTGCAGGTTCATCACAGTACATACTACAGTTATGGTGTCATTGTACAGAAAAGGACAATCGGAGTTATTTACAAACAGAGATATTTATGGCTTAGACTTTTTCATCAGCTTAAAGATATTAGAGGTGAAATGCACAGCAGACCATCAGCATAAAAGACCTCAGCTTTGGCTGGCTAAGAACTAGCTGTATTCAACTGGACATATAAGAGAATTTAAGTACCTTTATCTGCACTTTTTTCCCAAAAATACAGTATTTAAATTGATTTTAACTGTGTTGCAGGAATATTAACTGAACTGGAAGTTAGTCAGTGTTTGCTGAATTTTGTTATTTGCTAGTAATTACAGGTGTGGGGGTAGCCACATTCTTTGATTTCCTGTCCTTGCCTATTTAAGTGGTACAGTGTGAAATATTTTCTGCTTAAAACCTCAGCTTTGGCCGGCTAAGAACTAGCTGTATTCAACTGGACGTATAAGAGAATTTAAGTACCTTTATCTGCACTTTTTTTCAAAAATACAGTATTTAAATTGATTTTAACTGTGTTGCAGGAATATTAACTGAACTGGAAGTTAGTCAGTGTTTGCTGAATTTTGTTATTTGCTAGTAATTACAGGTGTGGGGGTAGCCACATTCTTTGATTTCCTGTCCTTGCCTATTTAAGTGGTACAGTGTGAAATATTTTCTGCTTAAAAACCTCAGCTTTGGCCGGCTAAAAACTAGCTGTATTCAACTGGATGTATAAGAGAATTTAAGTACCTTTATCTGCACTTTTTTTCCAAAAATACAGTATTTAAATTGATTTTAACTGTGTTGCATGAATATTAACTGAACTGGAAGTTAGTCAATGTTTGCTGAATTTTATTATTTGCTAGTAATTACAGGTGTGGGGGTAACTACATTCTTTGATTTCCTGCCCTTGCCTATTTAAGTGGTACAGTGTAAAATATTTTCTTCTTAAAAACCTCAGCTTTGGCCGGCTAAGAACTAGCTGTATTCAACTGGATGTATAAGAGAATTTAAGTACCTTTATCTGCATTTTTTTTACAAAAATACAGTATTTAAATTGATTTTAACTGTGTTGCAGGAATATTAACTGAACTGGAAGTTAGTCAGTGTTTGCTGAATGTTGTTATTTGCTAGTAATTACAGGTGTGGGGTAGCCACATTCTTTGATTTCCTGTCCTTGCCTATTTAAGTGGTACAGTGTGAAATATTTTCTGCTTAAAAACCTAAGCTTTGGCCGGTTAAGTACTAGCTGTATTCAACTGGACGTATAAGAGAATTTAAGTACCTTTATCTGCACTTTTTTCCAAAAAATACAGTATTTAAATTGATTTTAACTGTGTTGCAGGAATATTAACTGAACTGGAAGTTAGTCAGTGTTTGCTGAATTTTGTTATTTGCTAGTAATTACAGGTGTGGGGGTAGCCACATTCTTTGATTTCCTGTCCTTGCCTATTTAAGTGGTACAGTGTGAAATATTTTCTGCTTAAAACCTCAGCTTTGGCCGGCTAAGAACTAGCTGTATTCAACTGGACATATAAGAGAATTTAAGTACCTTTATCTGCACTTTTTTTCCCAAAAATACAGTATTTAAATTGATTTTAACTGTGTTGCAGGAATATTAACTGAACTGGAAGTTTTGACTCTGCTCTTCAGTTAGTCCCACCCACCTCCCTCCCTGTTTTTGTTTTGGTGTTAATCTTAGTGGCCTTGAAACTGCCCGCCCCTCTTGTAAATTTGTGTTTGGATACTCCTTCTAGGCCCCTCTCATTTGCTCACTCAACTGAGTGCAGTGAGATCATATTCTGATTTCAGGCACTCCTACGGTGTACAAAGAGAGCATCTGGGAAACAGAAAAAAATTAAGCTTGTTTCCTGTCTTTCCTGTTAAGTGTTATAGACTATTTGTAGGCTTCTGAGCCCCCAAGCCCTTCTGTGTTGGAGAGAAGCCTTCTAGCTTAGTTTTTTTTTCTTATAACTAGCCAGTTTTCTAGTTTCAGCACTCAAATCTGTTTCTTTGATCTCAGCACTTGTTCAGGAAAAAAAAAATTTCATCTGCTTTTACTGTACTCGTGTTTCTACCTACTTTATTTTACTTTTGCATCATCTTAAAAGTACTCAATTGTATTTATTGCTACTTGGTGTAACTCATTCTAAGCCTTTTGGTTTAAACACTTGGGCTTCGGACCAGTTGTTTTGCACTGAGAGGGTTTGTGGTCTGCACTGTAGTGGCAGAACAGGTAGCTTACATCCTTCTAGGTTGGGAACTGCTGATTGAGGGCTCAGTGTCTGTTATTCTAAAAGTGTATTAATTCTGGTTTAAGCACTTGGGCTTTCAGGCCAGTTATTTTACATTAAGAGGGTTCGTGGTCTGCACTCTTGTGGGAGGAGAGGCTGGACTCTGCCCTTCTGAGCTGGGAATTTCTGGTTAAAGGCTTATAGTGCCTGCATATCTGAACTGCTTCTTACTGAAGTTGGTGCGCCTTGTTTGTTGTGGCATAGACTGGATTAGGGCCTGCTGGATCTAGCTTTGTTTGTGTAACTTGAGCACTAATCCAGGCATTCTCTAAAGTATTCAATTGTATTTATTACAGCTTGGTTTTAACTTCATTAAAGTGTAGCTATCATTCTAAGTCTTTTGGATTAAGCACCTGGGCTTCAGACCAGTTGTTTTACATTAGGAAGGTTTGTGGCATGCACTGTGGTGGCAGGACAGGTAGCTTTCATCCTTCTAAGTTGGGAACTGCTGATTGAGAGCCCAGTGTCTGTTATTCTTAAAGTGTATTAGTTCTGGTTTAAGCACTTGGGCTTCAGGCCAGTTATTTTACATTAAGAAGGTTCGTGGTCTGCACTCTTGTGGGAGAAGAGGCTGGACTCTGCCCTTCTGAGCTGAGAATTTCTGGTTAAAGGTTTATAGTGCCTGAATATTTGAACTGATTCTTACTGAAATTGGTACACCTTGTTTGCTGTAGCATAGACTAAATCCAGGCCTGCTGAATCTAGCTTTGTTTATATGCTTGTTGTTTGTTTGTTTGTTATTTCCCTGGAACGCTAATTCCACCTAATACGCAGCTTCTCAGCGCTTCTGTGGATCAATAGTGATATCTGCATTGCTTGCTGTACTTATTTCCTTGTTTCACTTGAAAGAAAGTTACTGTTTGTCATTTTTGCATTTAAGTTGCCTGTAACACATTGCACTTAAGTTACCTGGCACTTACTCACTAAAGCAATTATATGTCAGCACTAAAAATTAAAAGCACTACACCCTCACTCCCGACTGGCCCTTGTTTTCAATTATAAAGGAATTCCCAATATTATTCTAGCATGTCCAAAGGTCAGTTGTCAATCTCTTCTCTGGTCCAGCTGGTGAATCTGGGAATCTTGAGGCAATGTTACAACTGCCTCATGTACACAGACACCCTCTCCTCCTCCCAACAAATTCCAACACATGTGAGAGATGCAACCATATAGCCAAACTGGAGGCTAAGCTCTCTCAACTCAGTACTGGCATAACCAGTCAGGAGGAGAAGGAAACCACACTCACTACAATTCCAGTCTCACATAGACCTACCACAACAGCAAACCAAACACATAATCACACAAAAACATACTCGGAGGCTTTAAATAAAGATCCGCCTAAGCAGCAGAGACCCCCAAAGCAGACACCCAAGCAACCGCTACCCCAAAACAAAACACGTGCAACACATATCTCACAAAGCCAGTGTGCTGAACAGTCACAGCCCTTAAGACTAAACAACACACCTGATACACTTGTAATAGGTGACTCTATCGTCAGGCACACTGATGTCCTGCTCACCAGGCTGAACAAGGAGAGGGTCACGGTGAGCAGCCTGTCGGGCGCTAGGATCCGCCACATAACACAAGCACTCAGGTCACTCCAAGGCTAGTACAAACATGACTCACTCATTGTCCATGCTGGTGTGAATGACTTGAAATGTACCTCCCTGGACTACATGAAAAGAGACATAGAGGAGCTCTCTGAGCATGTAGCCCAGGCCGGTATGACCCTGACCTTGAGTAGCATCTTACCCTCACCAAGAATGATGCCACAATATGAAGACAAGATGATCAATTTCAACAATTGGCTTAAGTACTGGTGTCATTCAAAGGGGATCCAATGCCTGTCAGCTTGGGATGATATGCTCAACAAGCCACGATGCTTTGCTAGGGATGGCTTGCAACTGTCACCCCTGGGCTTTCGGATATTGGCAAAGGCTCTTGCTACCCCCATAGTGCCTTTTTTAGGCAAGGCTCAAAAGACAAACCCACCTCCATAGGTATCACAAGGGATAAGAAACTAAGAATAATGCTACTCAATGCCAGAAGTCTAAACCTCAAGATGCACACACTCAAAACTCTCCTTAGCATGGAGAACATCGATATCTGTGCAGTAACAGAAACCTGGTTCAGGGCTCCCAAGAGCACCCCAGCAATACCAGGTTATACCTCATACCATGCTTTTCGGCCCCAAAACTTGGACCGAACCACAAAAGGAGGGGGAGTATCGATATTCATCAAAGATACCCACACCTCCAGGTTGGTGGCAAAGCACGAAGCATCAGAGACTATCCATGTGCAACTAACAGTGGGTAAAACTGCCTTCCAGTTTATAGCCTGCTACAGACCACCCTCCCAAACCCAGGAACCCCAGTCGGCCTTCCTGAGAACACTGGAAAATATGAAGGTCTCTCCAAACACCATTATATTGGGCAACTTCAACTACCCAAACATAGGCTGGGAGCATTACTCTAGCTCCAACACCCTAGCCCAAAGGTTCCTAGAATTTATAACCTCAGATGCTATGGAACAACTTGTTACCACTCCCACAAGAGGGGAAAACATACTGGACCTGATCATCACCAACATGGGGACTCTATGCTCCAGACCAGAAGTGTATCCCTCACTGGTAAGATCAGACCATAAACTAATCTCACTGGATATTCACATCCCGACCCCACCCCCTGCCCAGAAAACCACAGTGAAAAACTTCTCTAAAGCAAATTTCACACTCCTCAAAACCGAGGTGGAATCCTTCAAAGCCCTCAGGTCTGTAGAAAATACGGTCCCGACCACAGAATCCTTTATAAACGCATTCTATGAACACCTTCAGGAATGCATGGATCATGCAATCCCAAATAAAACCAAGACCCAATCCTCTAAAGGCAGGCGTCCTGTCTGGTGGACCCCAGCCATAAACAAACTATACAATAGAAGGAGGAAGCTACTAAATGATAGAGCAAAATCCCAAAAAGGGAAGGCATCACTGATCAGTATTAGCAAAAAATTATGGGCATTCATAAAATTGTCTAAGGCCAGCTTCGAGAGAAAAATTGCACAGGACACTAAGGATAATCACAAGGCTTTCTTTAGTTATGTTAGGAACCTGGGTGGTAATTCCCAGATATGCTCAGAATTAGTCCAAAATGACAAAAAATACACCAAACCCACAGACATTGCCAACATCCTAGCTGACAGGTTCAGCGCAAACCCCCCTCCCCACCAAAAGGGCAAATATCTATCCCAGCAGAGTGCTGCCCCCCTGACATCTCAGATGCTCAGGTAAATGCCGCCCTCTCCAAAGCAAAAAACACAGCATCAATGGGACCAGACTGTGTCCCGGGCTGCATCCTACATGAACTCCAAGAAGAGCTAAACCCAAACATAAAACTACTGTTCAATCTCAGCCTTACTACAGGATATGTGCCCAAAGAGTGGCGTACAGCAACAGTGGTCCCTCTCCATAAAGGTGGTGCCTCAATGGATCCTGGAAACTATTGCCCCATAAGCCTGACTAGCTTGGTCTGCAAAGCTATGGAAAAGATCATCATGGACCTCATAAATAAAGATATTGGGGACCTACAGACAGTGGATCCTACCCAGTTCGGCTTTGTTAAGGGCAGATCCTGCCTCTTAAACCTGGTTGATTTCTTTGAAACAGTCACCAAGGCCATTGACGAGGGGAAGGTGGTTCACACAGCCTACCTGGACCTCGCAAAAGCCTTCGATACAATACCCCACTCAGGCATTATAGATAAGCTCACCAGCTTAAATATAAACCCCTATGTCACTAGATGGATTGCAAACTGGCTCAAGGACAGAACCCACATGGTTAGAATTGCTGGAGCCATGTCAGACTCCAAACCAGTTACAAGTGGTGTCCCACAAGGCTCAGTCCTGGGACCTCTCTTGTTCAGTATATATTTCTTGGAGGTACAGGCCAACATGGAAGGACTGTGGCTGACCAAGTTCGCAGATGACTGCAAACTGGGCACCATAATCGACTCGCCAGCCGACACAAGCATCCTCCAAAAGGGCCTCATAGAAACAGACAACTGGTGCCAGAGCCATGGCCTCAAGCTAAATGCCAAAAAGTGTATAGTCAGCCCCTTTGGCAAAAACAAAGTGCCCACAAATTACCACATAGGTGGTAATCCATTAAGTACAGAAGAAGTAATTAGGGACCTGGGGACCCAAGTTGATAGCAATCTCTCATTTGACAACCACGTGGCCAAAGTGGTTAGAAAAAATTTTATATAGCCCACCTAATCATGAAGGGATTCACATCTAGATTAGGGGAGGTCATCGTGCCTCTTTACTCATCCCTCATCAGGCCCATAATTGAGTACAATGCCCCTTTTGGGATGTACCTTACCAGACACCTGCAGCAACTGGAAAGACCCCAAAAGTACCTCACCAAGCAGATCAAAGGGCTCAAACAGATGCCATATGCTGCCCGGTTAAAGAAACTCCAGCTCTACTCAGTGGCATACTGCTTGTTCAGAGGCGATCTGTGCCTGACATATAAAGCCATGTCCAACCCGGAATTAATGGACATGCTGCACCTCAGAAAATCCAAATCCCATCGAGCTATGCGCTCAAGAGACTTGAACCTCAGCACTGAAATAAATAGGACATGCTGGAGGGACAGATTCATAACCCAGAGGCTCCATTGACTCTGGAATAAAATCCCAGTCCAGGTTAGGCAGAGTCCCTCATTGACTCTCTTCAACAGGAATCTTGATGAGTGGAAGGGAGATCATAGGTTTACCCCGGGTATCACTTCTGTGTCACTGTTAGACAGAGGCACAGTATACTAACCTCGAAAAAGGGCATAGCAAAATAAATTTAAAATGGGTGGCGAAAGCCAAACACATTCTGGCTAGGCTTATAAATGCCCTAGGGCAGATAGCCTAGTATGAACCTATGAGCCTATGAACCTATGAATAAAATAACACCACAAGCAGCTGTCTGATGAGGATATGGGCTGGCGAACAAACATGGACATGATCGGATTTCCCTGATATGAAAAAGAGACTATTCCAATGTTTTGACCTAAGACAGAGAAATGTTATGTTTACTGTACTTTGTCTTTTAGAGTAACATTTGTTTATATGGCTGATTCATAAAGAACAGCAAATATTAACTTGATTTCTGGGACTTCTCTTTGGGGATTAGGTAAGTATCAGAGTATGTGAGCAAATGTTGACCATTACTAGAACCTAAAGAATTATTTCCTCACAAAAATAAATACAGAAATAAAAAATGGATGAGTTCAGTTTGTCAAAATGCAATCCCATCCAAACTGTCAGTGATGTAAGTTAGTGTTTAAATGGCTACAACTGGAGGTCTTCACCCCCTTCCTCCCTCCCTAATTATATATACAATCACCATGATCCCAAAACTCCATGGAAAAGGATAACAACTTGAAAGGTGAAAATTTGTTTCAACTAGCTGTGACCCTGCAGTACAGTCAGTGTATATAAACATGAAAGGACTACTATATTCCAGGAACTGAGATCAGGGAGATTGTATTCTTGCAGTTCCCATTCAGCAAATGATGGATTTCCTGTGACTGTACAATACTCTGGACTTTGATGGACTGATTTAGTCCTGTATTGAGCACCAACCAGTTTTTACATTAGCCTGCAGTCATGCTGACTGGGCATTTGAATGATAAATTATGTAATTGTTTTGTGGATAATTTGTAAAACTTACAGGTTCATAGGTGTTTACTAGGCTAGCAAATACAAGGGCCCTTTCAAGCCTAGCCATGCATCCCAAATATCTGACAAGTTCTCGTACCCTTGATAAGTGCAAGCAGGGGCTTGGGAGATGAAACATATAGAGGCAGGTGCCCAGGAGATGAACCATTTACAGGCTGATTGTGTCTATTAGAGACGTGGGTGCCATACCAGAGATGAATTTCCTGTTCCCCAACCAATTGTCCAAGTTACACTTGAATTGGTTTAGGAAGGAATTCTGCTTCACATGGATGGGGAGCCTGTTCCAGAGAAGAGATAGCCTCTGGGATACATATCTTTCTCTCCACCGGGTCCTATTTATATCACAGGCAAGGTTTAAGTCTTTAGAATTGGTAATGCTGCTGCTGTTTGTTTTGCTGATATGCAGGAGGTCCATTAGGGTGGGGTCTGACAATGCCTTATATATCAGGTATAGATCTCCCCTAACAGCCTGTAGGAGACAGAACACAGGGACAGGGCCTTGAGGTGGTCTGTATAGGACATGTTACTTATTCCTTGTATTCTTTTAGTGAGGAACGTCTGTGGACATTCCAAATGTTGGGTGTGCCTGGTTAGGTACATAGTAAAGGGGGAACTGTACTCAATGATAGGGCTGATGAATTCCAAATATAGTAAAACAATGACTTCTTTGGACCTAGAAGATATACCTTTGTTTATAAGTTGCACAACACAGAATGATTTTCTCACTGCTGTAGACACATGATAGTCAAAGGCTAGATTGCTGTCTATGAGTGTCCTCAAGCCCCTGACTACTGAGTCAGCTCTTAAGGGTGTGTTGTCAATATGATAGTTACCAGGTGTGGATGACTTCCCAAATGATACTATTATGCATTTCTTGGCATGTAATTTTAGTCCATGGCTCTGCCACCAGTTATTTGTCTGTGTCAGCCCTTCCTGGAGAAACTTTGTGTCTGTGAGATTGTATGAATGCTCCGAATTTGCAATCATCTGCAAATTTAATCAGCCGAAGGCCATAAACATTGGCTTCAATTTCAGAGAAGTAAATGTCAAAAAGACGCAGTCTCCAGATGGATCACTGAGGGACTCTGCTTGTGAATGGCCTCTTTGTAGAGGTGGGCTACCCATTTCTAACTTTCTTGGTCCTGTTTCTGAGCCAGCTGGCTATCCACCAGGTGACATAAGGGTTTATACCTAACTTCTTTAGTCTGTCAACAATGCCCAAGTGGGGTATTGTGTCAAGTGCCTTAGCCAGGTCACGATAGGCAGGGTGAATCATTTTGCCCTTATCCATTGCTTTGATGACCTTCTCAAAGTTCACCAGGTTGTTTAGGCATGACCTGCCCTTGATGAAACCTTGACAGCAAATGATCTAGTAGACAATTTGAGACACCTGATAACTATTAATATATGTATTCATACCACAAAAAACATTTTATTTTGTTAAGGACACACAACTACTCATAGTGTTTCTTTAAATGTAATCAAAATGCATATGTCAATCATAATATAATTCATACTATATGCAAAAATGTTGAAAGTAGAGTATGTCTAGGTAACTGCTATTTATCTATATCCTACAAATCTATGATTTCATCATTGTACAGGTACCAAATGTCATAGATTAATTTGCTTTTACACTTTACGTTTTGCATTTTACAATGCAAAACATCTAGACTGAACAGGGCCTTCTTCCCTCTAACCATAAGGCTGCTGAACATGAATGCCAGAGAATAATTAGGTCAATATGTCACTTGCTATGAAGTATCAGCTATAGTAATCACTTTGGCAAATTGCTTCAATAACTGGTACAGTTAGCCTGATCTCGCTATTACTTCCTGAATGTGCAATAGTCAGGAGTGAGTCACCACTCTGTACATGTACAATATCAACATCAGAATATATCATACTACAACTGATGAAGTGCAATATTCTAGGCAATCTCAATGTGAAGTCATAGTCTGGCAATACCTACTAGTATAATATTGTCTAATGTCTTCCTGTCCAACTGTGGTAATTCATTGTGTTGTTAATATTTTAATTATTACTGTATGTGCATTAGTTTTATTGTCATTCAGACTATGTATTCATTGTTATATGCTGCATGGGGACTAAAGCAAAATAATTTTGTTCATCTTGCACTGCTGTGTATATCTGATTGACAATAAAGTTTACTTTGACTTTGGCTTTTTTTCTTACTATGTTTCCTTTACTAAATAAAAGGGCAATTTGTTTTTGCACAATCATTGCACATCTCATCTTAATGTGCCAACTAATTATTTATTATAGGTTACCAGATAAGTACCACTGTTTACAAATATAAGGAAAAAAAACTTACCCATCGAGAACATTTTTTGACAGTGGAAATGCACATGTGCCTAGAGGTCCTCCACAAAAGGTAACAACTGACGTCATCTCATCAACTCATGCATATTAGTATTCATGTCAGCATGCATTAAAAGCTTCAAAAGTATCACAGATTTGCAAAAGTGAGTTGCTATTTTATATTTTATATCACACAGGCATTTAGTAAACCAAAACTAAAGGAGACCACAATGTTTGGTATGTCTGTGGTGGCAGAATCATAGACTTCAGGGATCTGTATGAATATGGTAATTGCTTGAAACTGTCTTCTTGTTTTCAGTACATGCCTTAGATTCTTAGGTCATACTACCTTGAAGTAAAGTGAATTAATGGTTTTCATATGTTCATAGGTTCATAGGTTCATGGTTCATACTAGGCTATCTGCCCTAGGGCATTTATAAGCCTAGCCAGTGTATGTTTGGCTTTTGCCACCCATTTTAAATTAATTTTGCTATGCCCTTTTCCGAGGTTAGTATACTGTGCCTCTGTCTAACAGTGACACAGAAGTGATACCCGGGGTAAACCTATGATCTCCCATCCACTCATCAAGATTCCTCTTGAAGAGAGTCAATGAGGGACTCTGCCTAACCTGGACTGGGATTTTATTCCAGAGTGAAGGGAGCCTCTGGGTTATGAATCTGTCCCTCCAGCATGTCCTATTTATTTCAGTGCTGAGGTTCAAGTCTCTCAAGCGTGTAGCTCGATGGGATTTGGATTTTTTGAGGTGCAGCATGTCCCTTAATTTGGGTAGGACATGGCTTTATACGTCAGGCACAGGTCGCCTCTGAGCAGGTGGTATGCCACTGAGTAGAGCTGGAGTTTCTTTAACCGGGCAGCATATGGTATCTGTTTGAGCCCTTTGATCCTCTTGGTGAGGTACTTTTGGGGTCTTTCCAGTTGCTGCAGGTGTTTGGTAAGGTACATCCCAAAAGGGGCATTGTACTCGATTATGGGCCTGATGAGGGATGAGTAAAGAGGCAAGACGACCTCCCCTAATCTAGATGTGAATCCCTTCATGATTAGGTGGGCTATATAAAATGTTTTTCTAACCACTTTGGCCACGTGGTTGTCAAATGAGAGATTGCTATCAACTTGGGTCCCCAGTTCCCTAATTACTTCTTCTGTACTTAATGGATTACCACCTATGTGGTAATTTGTGGGCACTTTGTTTTTGCCAAAGGGGATGACTATACACTTTTTGGCGTTTAGCTTGAGGCCATGGCTCTGGCACCAGTTGTCTGTTTCTATGAGGCCCTTTTGGAGGATGCTTCTGTTGGCTGGAGAGTTGATCATGGCGCCCAGTTTGCAGTCATCTGCGAACTTGGTCAGCCACAGTCCTTCTATGTTGGCCTATACCTCCAAGAAATATATACCGAACAAGAGAGGTCCCAGGACTGAGCCTTGTGGGATGCCACTTGTAACTGGTTTGGAGTCTGACATGGCTCCAGCAATTCTAACCATGTGGGTTCTGTCCTTGAGCCAGTTTGCAACCCATCTAGTGACATAGGGATTTATATTTAAGCTGGTGAGCTTATTTATAATGCCTGAGTGGGGTATTGTATCGAAGGCTTTTGTGAGGTCCAGGTAGGCTGTGTGGACCACCTTCCCTTCATCAATGGCCTTGGTGACTGTTTCAAAGAAGTCGACCAGGTTTAAGAGGCAGGATCTGCCCTTAACAAAGCTGAACTGGGTAGGATCCAGTGTCTGTAGGTCCCCAATATCTTTATTTATGAGGTCCATGATGATCCTTTCCATAGCTTTGCAGACCAAGCTAGTCAGGCTTATGGGGCGATAGTTTCCAGGGTCTGTTGAGGCACCACCTTTGTGGAGAGGGACCACTGTTGCTGTATGCCACTCTTTGGGTACATATCCTGTAGTAAGGCTAAGATTGAACAGTAGTTTTATGTTTGGGTTTAGCTCTTCTTGGAGTTCATGTAGTACGCAGCCCGGGACACCGTCTAGTCCCACTGATGCTGTGTTTTTTGCTTTGGAGAGGGCGGCTCTTACCTGAGCATCTGAGATGTCAGAGGGCAGCACTCTGCTGGGATAGATATTTGCCCTTTTGGTGAGGAGGGAGAAGTTTGCTGAACCTGTCAGCTAGGATGTTGGCAATGTCTGTGGGTTCGTGTATTTTTGTCATTTTGGACTAATTCTGAGCATATCTGGGAATTCCCACCCAGGTTCCTAACATAACTAAAGAAAGCCTTGTGATTATCCTTAGTGTCCTGTGCAATTTTTCTCTCAAAGCTGGCCTTAGACCATTTTATGAGTGCCCTTATTTTTTGCTAATACTGATCAGAGATGCCTTCCCTTGTTGGGATTTTGCTCTATCATGTAGTAGCTTCCTCCTTCTATTGTATAGTTTGTTTATGGCAGGGGTCCACCAGACAGGGCGTCTGCCTTTGGAGGATTGGCTCTTGGTTTTATTTGGGATTGCATGATCCATGCATTCCTGAAGGTGTTCATAGAATGCATTTATAAAGGATTCTGCGGTCTGGGCCATATTTTCCACAGGCCCGAGGGCTTTGAATGATTCCACCTCGGTTTTGAGGAGTGTGAAATTTGCTTTAGAGAAGTTTTTCACTGTGGTTTTCTGGGCAGGGGCTGGTGTCGGGATGTGAATATCCAGTGAGATCAGTTTATGGTCTGATCTTACCAGTGAGGGATACACTTCTGGTCTGGAGCATAGAGTCCCCATGTTGGTGATGATCAGGTCCAGTATGTTTTCCCCTCTTGTGGGAGTGGTAACAAGTTGTTCCATAGCATTTGAGTTTATGAATTCTAGGAACCTTTGGGCTAGGGTGTTGGAGCTAGAGTAATGCTCCCAGTCTGTGTTTGGGTAGTTGAAGTCGCCCAATATAATGGTGTTTGGAGAGACCTTCATATTTTCCATTGTTCTCAGGAAGGCAGACTGGGGTTCCTTGGTTTGGGAGGGTGGTCTGTAGCAGGCTATAAACTGGAAGGCAGTTTTACCCACTGTTAGTTGCACATGGATAGTCTCTGATGCTTCGTGCTTTGCCACCAACCTGGAGGTGTGGGTATCTTTGATGAATATCGATACTCCCCCTCCTTTAGGTTCATAGGTTCATAGATTAGTACTAGGCTAACTGTCCTTGCAAGCCATTTTAAGCCTAGCTAATTATCCCTTGTGAGACTCAAACCCTGCACCTTGTGTTTGTAAGGCAAACACCTTAACCATTAGGCCAACCTCCCAACCCCCTTTTGTGGTTCGGTTCAAGTTTTGGGGCCGAAAAGCATGGTATGAGGTATAACCTGGTAGTGCTGGGGTGCTCTCGGGAGCCCTGAACCAGGTTTCTGTTACTGCACAGATATCGATGTTCTCCATGCTAAGGAGAGTTTCAAGTGCATGCATCTTGAGGTTTAGACTTCTGGGGTTGAGTAGCATTACGCCTAGTTTCTTATCCCTTGTGATACCTATAGAGGTGCGTTTGTCTTTTGAGCCTTGCCTAAAAAAGGCACTATGGGGGTAGCAAGAGCCTTTGCCAATATCCGAAAGCCCAGGGGTGACAGGTGCAAGCCATCCCTAGCGAAGCATCATGGCTTGTCGAGCATATCATCCCAGGCTGACAGGCATTGGATCCCCTTTGAATGACACCAGTACTTAAGCCAATTGTTGAAATTGATCATCTTGTCTTCATATTGTGGCATCATTCTTGGTGAGGGTAAGATGCTACTCAAGGTCAGGGTCATACCGGCCTGGGCTACATGCTCAGAGAGCTCCTCTATGTATCTTTTCATGTAGTCCAGGGAGGTACGTCTCAGGTCATTCACACCAGCATGAACAATGACTGAGTCATATTTGTACTTGCCTTGGAGTGACCTGAGTGCTTGTGTTATGTGGCGGATCCTAGCGCCCGACAGGCAGCTCACCGTGACCTTCTCCTTGTTCAGCCTGGTGAGCAGGACGTCAGTGTGCCTGATGATAGAGTCACCTATTACAAGTGTATCAGGTGTGTTGTCTAGCCTTAAGGGCTGTGACTGTTCGGCACACAGGCTTTGTGAGATATGTGTTGCATGTGTTTTGTTTTGGGGTAGCGGTTGCTTGGGTGTCTGCTTTGGAGGTCTCTGCTTCTTAGGCAGATCTTTATTTAGAGCCTCCGAGTATGTTTTTGTGTGATTATGTGTTTGGTTTGCTGTCGTGGTAGGTCTATGTGAGACTGGAATTGTAGTGAGTGTGGTTTCCTTCTCCTCCTGACTGGTTATGCCAGTACTGAGTTGAGAGAGCTTAGCCTCCAGTTTGGCTATATGGTTGCATCCCTCACATGTGTTGGAATTTGTTGGGAGGAGGAGAGGGTTGTCTGTGTACATGAGGCAGTTGTAACATTGCCTCAAGATTCCCAGGTTCACCAACTGGAACGGAGAGGAGATTGACAACTGACCTTTGGACATGCTAGAATAATATTGGGAATTCCTTTATAATTGAAAACAAGGGCTGATGTGGAGTGAGGGTGTAGTGCTTTTAATTTTTAGTGCTGACTTATATAATTGCTTTAGTGAGCAAGTGCCAGGTAACTTAAGTGCAATGTGTTACAAGTAACTTAAATGCAAAAACGACAAACAGTAACTTTCTTTCAAGTGAAACAAGGAAATAAGTACAGTAAGCTATGCAGATATCACTAGGGATACACAGAAGCGCTGAGAAGCCGCGTTTTAGGTGGAATTAGCATTCCAGGGAAATAACAAGCAAACAACAAGCATACAAACAAAGCTAGATTCAGCAGGCCTCTCCTCCCACAAGAGTGCAGACCACGAACCTTCTTAATGTAAAATAACTGGCCTGAAGCCCAAGTGCATAAACCAGAACTAATACACTTTAGGAATAACAGACACTGAGCTCTCAATCAGCAGTTCCCAACTTAGAAGGATGAAAGCTACCTGTCCTGCCACCACAGTGCATGCCACAAACCTTCCTAATGTAAAACAACTGGTCTGAAGCCCAAGTGCTTAATCCAAAAGACTTAGAATGATAGCTACACTTTAATCAAGTTACTACCAAGCAGTAATAAATGCAATTGAATACTTTAAAGAATGCCTGGATTAGTGCTCAAGTTACACAAACAAAGCTAGATTCAGCAGGCCTGGATCTAGTCTATGCTACAGCAAACAAGGTGTACCAATTTCATTAAGAAGCAGTTCAGATATGCATGCACTATAAGCCTTTAACCAGAAATTCCCAGCTCAGAAGGGCAGAGTCCAGCCTCTCCTCCCACGAGAGTGCAGACCACGAACCCTCTTAATGTAAAATAACTGGCCTGAAAGCCCAAGTGCTTAAACCAGAATTAATACACTTTTAGAATAACAGACACTGAGCCCTCAATCAGCAGTTCCCAACTTAGAAGGACATAAGCTACCTGTTCTGCCACTACAGTACAGACCACAAACCCTCTCAATGTAAAACAACTGGTCTGAAGCCCAAGTGTTGAAACTAAAAGGCTTAGAATGAGTTACACCAAGCAGTAATAAATACAATTGAGTACTTTTAAGATGACGCAAAAGCAAAATAAAGTAGGAAGAAACACAAGTACAGTAAAAGCAGATGATTTATTTATTTATTTATTTTTTTCAGAAAAGTAGCAAAAGCAGTAGTAAATACAATTCTCATGCAGTGCAAGCTGGCACACTTGAATATGTAGCAATATTAGTCCACACACAGCTTGAAAAAATGTAATTAAATTAAAAAGGACTAAAAGCAAGTGCAGAAAGGGTTAATTAGGTAGAATGCGGTAAAGAGATGGGCCTGGGGGAGTGTCTTAGATCAAATCTACAGTGAGGCGGGCACTGCAAAAGCCACCAAATTTAAACTACGACCAAGAACAAACAATTTAGCTCTATAATGCAGAAAAGTATTCTCAGCTCTATATATTTGCAGATAGTTCTGTAAGGCTGTCTCTCAAACTAAGGTTCCAGTTTGAATGCAGATTGTTAATTAACAAGACACACAACACTAGCTCAATTATATAGCTGAAGACAAGGCAGGAAATGAGGGGGGGGTGGGGAAAAAGTTTCAACACAGATGTGAGGAATGTGCAAATTATAAAGCCAAAAAATATATACTGTTCCCTTTCTCTCTCTCTATATATATACACATATATATATATATATATATATACAACAGATATCTAAGCAAACAATTTAGCTCTATAATACAGAAAAGTATACTCAGCTCTATATATTTGCAGATAGTTCTGTAAGGTTTCTAACATTGCAGGACTCTTGCAATAAAACAACCAATGATCGAAAAAGCAGCTCCCCTGAATGAAACACCACGATCCACAGTATCCAAATCCTTTATTGAGCGAAGTACATAAGCAAAAGGTTAAGCGCTTTCATCTACTCAACGTAGATTTCTTCAGAACAATGTACATACTCAATACTACACTTTAAATACTTTCTAAAAGCCCGCCAAAAAACTAATTATCTAATTACCTAACCAATCAAGCATTCATTAAAATTTAAAATCACAAAACAACAATTTCATTTTTATCATATAAACTGATGAATAATTATATAATTAAATAAAATTCATTAATATAATACTAAAACCTTCATAAATTTGAATGTGATAAAAATTCTTACTAATAAATATAATATATTCCTATATATTAAATTGATAAAATGTATATATAAAGGACTAACAAACAACATAAATTCATTCATATACCATAGTTTAATTTCTTAGTAAAGGTTTGGTGGGAATATACTCATTGATGCCTGGTGGACTGGCTGCGTTCAGTCTAATCTGCCATTGAATCTCTTTCTCCCCTAGGATAGATTTGATATCACACCCCCTAGGGTTGTTCCTAACCACTTCTAAAATGGCAAATTTGAATGAGTTATAGCCCTCACTCTCTACCAGGTGCCTATATAATGCATTATTCGTGTCCTTCTTCTTAATGCAGTATGTATGGTCATATATTCTATTGCGTAACCGTCTGTCAGTTTTCCCAACATAAAAACTAGGACAAGACATACATTTTCCCAGATATACTATATGTTGGGTCTGATACTTTCCTTTTTTGAAAAATATTTTACTTTTGATGCTATTGTCCAGATGCAGACTATCAGTCTGTAAAATAAATGAGCATTGATTACAGTGTCCACATGGCTTGGTCCCTATCCCACTTTTATTCCCATCAGTATAACGATTATTAGTTTTAACCTCGATCATTCTCTTTAAATTCATCCCTGCTTTGTAGATGAAGGTAGGTTTATCTCCTATTTTATCACTAATCCCTTCATCACAAGTTAGTATATTCCAGTTAGTCTCCAGAATATTCCTGATTCCAGTCATACATCTCCACCTCTTAACACAAGAAATCTGGACAAAGCCTAAAATAAGTCGGAAAATAACTAATTTTATGAGGAACAGATGCACGATGACCATGGGTTTAGGGAGGAAAATTAAAAAGGGAGAAAGAACAAGAGCAATATTAGTTAAGTAAGCATAAACTTGTTTTCACACAAGCTGGATACACCACAGTCAAGGAAACTAAATAATACCCAAGATTAATCTCCTTCAACTTTGATATCCTGTAAAAGGACTCAAGAGAAAGTCATTGCTGAAACCTAGAACTAGACACATTCACTTGGCTTAAGAACCAAAGCCTACCACCTCTCAAGCATCCAGCCCTCCCACTACCACAACCACCATTAACCACTTTGCCAAAAAGATCTAAACAGGAATAATATCAACACAGGTTACACAGTCATGAAAGTTAATTTGCAGAGACAAGTCAAGCAAAAGGAATTAAAATGGGCTGCTGCACTATTAGACACCAGCAAAAAACAGTCCATAGCTCTCAACCAGTCAGGGACAAATTTCAATAGAATCAGGGGCAAATCCAGAAAAAAATCTGGGACATTTTTAAAATATTAGGACAATTAACTTGAGACATTGGCATAATAAGAGAACATAAATTAATTTACGAATCCAAGAAAAGAAGATAGTTCACCTGACAGGCAAACACTCCTCCCATAGGAGTTAAGGAATAAACATTAGGTAAATCAGTTCAGGAAGGAGTGAAGCTAAGTAGTCCACAGGTATGTCGCTCTGGATAACTCCAAAATAAGTAAAGCAAACAAAGTATATCCAAATAAAGCTCGAAGTTCTGTGGTTCACACAAATGGTTTATTGTAGTAGACAAGCGCTTTCGCTAAACATAGCTTCTTCAGGTCACTTTAATAAATAAGAGAACAAAATTCTTCAATATATAGTCATGTTAATCAACCAATATATGAAGCAATCATATATTTAAAAGGGAAATGTAAAAAACAAAATATATGTATGTGAAATGTGTAAATCTAAAAACATATAAAAAACAATGCACCTGTATTGGACGGTTGAACATAACTTATGAGACTTGTTTGTATATAAAAAATGTACATAATAAAATATCTGCATACAATTTGTATTATCATGATGCATAAATGCTCTAGTCTACTAGTAGGAATATTAAAAATGCTAGTTTATGTATCATGAATAAACAACTGAATTTAAAGAGTGCTGAAGGATTATTAAATAGTGCTATCATAATATAGTCTATAACATTACAAAAACATATATGTGGCAGTATTCAAACCATGTATAAATCCAGGAACCAAACATGTGTGTACGTATGAATGGCACATAAATATAGAGATAAAAACAGAGATCAATGCATCATTTAAATAATATTAATAAATATATATTCCTGGCACATAAAACAGGTGTTCCTACTGCATAGGTATCCTTGTATAATAGATCTATGTGCTAAAATGTAGGCAAATATACTAAACATTATTCCAAGGATATTTTCAAGATCTGACCTATTACGTTACAAAACTATATATATATATGTTAGTACATACATAATAAATTAGGTCAAAAAACGGATACACATAAATACACAAAATAAATACACAAAATAAATATCACAATGCTTCAAAGATGTAAAAACTTCATTAAAAATATAAATGTTCAAAAATGCTAATATATACTGAAAGTATAAATACATATTAAATAAAAATTTTTTTAGATGACTCAATAAGAGATAGGTATTTATACTAATCAATTTATGGAAGATATTTGTGCATGACAATAATGTTAAAATTAATAGCACTCAAGTCACTTGATGTTTCTGCGTTTCCTGAGTCTAGGCTTGATCGAGGCTCTTTCATTCAAGCCTGACCCACTATCAGCCCGTAATCGAACAATCCAATCACTTTCTTTGTTCTCAGTATCAGTTCTAATATCACCACCTCTTATACTCGGTATTAAAACTTCAAGGGCCCTAAATAGGAAAGTGTGTGTATGATCATGAGTGTTAACATGCTTTTTTGCTTTTCCCTCTGAATAATGGCCAATATAGAACTTGACTACGTTCCTCGAGCTGAACAACAGAGGAACGTAGACCTACTTAAGAGGTTTAAGCAATCTTTGGAGTGCACTGCTATTTCGGCATGGCAACTTGACAGCCTAGCGCCGAGAGATGACATCATTGCCGAAAGCGCCGACATGGAGAGACTCCACAAACTCCTGGACGAAATTGAGAAAAGCTTCTTCAAATTGAAAAGGCTTCAAGCGCAACGCATGCACCTACAGTTCTGCATTGACAACAGTATCGTGCCTCGAGGTCTCCGCATATTCAATATGCCGAGCCAGGGTCGAGAATACCCTGAACTCTTAACCGCATGGCAGAAATTGAATCTGGACACTAGTCGGAGATACCTGGACTTACTTATTAACTATTTTTCACCAGAAGAAAGTGTGTTAGCAGAGGAAATAAACAGAAAACAATCCATGCTGTTTAAAGATTATGCACAAGGTATAGTACAACCACTGTTTGAAAATCTCTTGGATAGTGTGCTAGCCTTTGAACGGAAACTGTCACAACAGAAAAGGCACAAAATAATTAGGGATTTAAACGACTTTAAACTAGGCCAAGTCTTTGCTTGGCCTAGGAATGGACATGGTTCTGATAATAGTAATGTTAATAACCCTGACTCTGGTAATCATGTGTATAGTAATATACCCATCAACAGTAATGCTAGAAGAAATGTATATAGGAATGATAGAAATGTATATAGAAATGATAGAGGTACTAACTATGATATCTTTAACTCTGTGAGAACTCCGCCTGTTGATTTGAGGGCAATGAGCAATAAGACCTGCATAAATAATAATCTACAAAATGTAGAAGTTACTAATAATACTACTGTTACAGACAATGATACTAGAATTGTTAATGATACGTCTACTGCTGCCAGTGTCAGGCAGGATGACTCACTTGGTATACAAGTTAGTGACAAAGGGGAGAAAACAGTCACACCAGAGAACGATTCTAACAACTATATAGACTCAAATGCTGTCACCAGTCTAAGCAATACATCTAGTATTGGTGACAGCAATGATTCTAATGATGTAATACATATAATACATCCTAGCATGCATACTGAAACTAATTTATACCCTAAAGTTCAGGTTGTCAGAAATAAGCCTGTTACTCAAGACTGTCTAACAGATACTACAGTTAGACCTAAAGTAAAGAGTACCTTAATAAATTCATTACCTGACACAGGTTTGAATGTTTCTTTTCCCTTACCCATCCGCCTAGAGAAGGGCCCCAGACGTACACGGTCTATGAGCCGTGGACGACAGAAAAGGAAACTGTCAGAGGATCTACCACAACATCAGACTTTGAAAAGGATGTGGAACAAGGACAGACGCTAGTATATAATTTATCAGACAAGGAATTAACTTGCGATTACCTCAAATTATTGAGTAAGGGGTTGAATTTCATTCCAAAGAGTAGAAGTGTGATTACTGAGACTATGGTAGATCTGAAGTTATTCTGTAGAAATGTCATGCTCAAATTAGTATATAAGGGTTCTACCACCAGAGATCAAACAAATAAGGAGTTTAATTTTAGAAATCTCAGTGAATATGTCCCCATAAATCATCCTTTGGTAGAGACTTTCCAACGCCTGACAGAAGAAGAGCTCTATAAATATTACTATAAAGATAATAGGAATAAGAAATGTTGTAAGAAAGACAACCTAACATATAATGAGAGGGCCAGTTTGAAGAAACTACAGAATGATGATACAATTGTTGTCAGACCTGCCGATAAAGGTGGTCGACTGGTAGTTATGAATACTTCACACTACTATAATTCTATGAAAGACATGTTGAATGATAATCACTTTAGACATATCATTGGATATTATAAAATTAATAAGAAATACACTATTAGACATCTATATGGGTGGACTGATAGAGAAGGATCTATATGAATTTCTAACAATTAAAGAACCTATGATCCCAGTTATACATGGACTACCAAAGATCCATAAGGATGCTCAGAACCCACCCATGAGACCAATAGTCTCTGGTCGTGATTGGGTTACTGAACACCTATCAGTATATATAGAAAAGCACTTGAGACCCATTTTAAACAATAATAGTTTTGTCCTAAAAGACTCCAAACAATTTCTGTTAGATTTTTATGAATGCATTAAGGATGATGTCAACCACAATGACTATATTTTCGTTACACTTGACATCCAATCTTTGTTTACTGTGATTCCTAATAACCTTGGCCTTACTTATATCTCTGAATATTTACGTATGCATAGCGATTATGATGCTGTCAAGATAGATTTGGTTGTACACTTTTTAGAATTAGTACTGGAGAACAATATTTTCATTTTTGATGACACCATTTATAGGCAGGTCGATGGCGTAGCAATGGGGACACCCTGCGCTAATAGCTATGCGAATATGTTTTTGGCCCACTGGGAAGAGATTGTCCTATTCAATATCCAAGCATTTAGAGACCATGTAGCCTTCTTTCGACGTTTTGTGGATGATGTTTTTATTCTTTGGAAAGGGAAACCAGAGCAGTTAGAACTACTATTAAGTGAAATGAATAAACTAACTGACTATCTAAGATTTACTATGAACTATTCGACAGATAGGATCGAATTCTTAGATCTGTTTTTGGAGAAATTACCTAATGGTTTGATTAATACAGGTGTTTTTAGGAAGGCATGTTATAGCAACTCCTTATTATTAAGATCTAGTATGCATCCTTCCTTTGTTTTTAAAAATATCATCAAGGGTCAGGCCATTAGAGCTTCCCGCCTAAATCCAACTGAAGAAGGCTTCTGTATGGAATTAGAGAATCTTAAGGGCAGACTAATTGATAGAGGCTATGGTATTAATGAAGTGAATAATAGTATGCAGAATATGTCAGATTTAAGGCTTACCACGGCCATGCCATACTTTGGACCTACTGCCCAGGGTTGTCAATCAGAAGAGAATGTATCCACTACTTTATCTACTGTGAAATTTACCACTGCTTTTACCTCTGATGATTCCGAAATAAGGAATATAATTAGTAAATTCTGGGCAGTTTTCCAGATTGATGATGATTTAAAGGAGATAGTTGGTGAATCTCCAAAATTTCAATATAGAAATAAGAAAAATCTTAAGAGAATGCTCTGTTATTCGCAACCTAGGCGAGTTGGAATGACTATAGCTTCTACTGTTCCATGTGGACAATGTAATTTCTGTCACTATATTGATTGTGAATCAAGTTTTATACATCCTGACACACAACGCACTTTTTACACCACAGCAACTGCGGATTGCATGACAAGTAATGTGATCTATCTTGCAGTCTGTCAAGCATGTAGGAATTTTTATGTAGGAAAGACGAATCGGAAATTTAGAGACAGAATAAGAGAGCATGTGTATCACATTAAGAAAGGATCGTCACACAATGCCCTAGCGAAGCATGTTAACACTCATGATCATACACACACTTTCCTATTTAGGGCCCTTGAAGTTTTAATACCGAGTATAAGAGGTGGTGATATTAGAACTGATACTGAGAACAAAGAAAGTGATTGGATTGTTCGATTACGGGCTGATAGTGGGTCAGGCTTGAATGAAAGAGCCTCGATCAAGCCTAGACTCAGGAAACGTAGAAACATCAAGTGACTTGAGTGCTATTAATTTTAACATTATTGTCATGCACAAATATCCTCCATAAATTGATTAGTATAAATACCTATCTCTTATTGAGTCATCTAAAAATTTTTTATTTAATATGTATTTATACTTTTAGTATATATTAGCATTTTTGAACATTTATATTTTTAATGAAGTTTTTACGTCTTTGAAGCATTGTGATATTTATTTTGTGTATTTATTTTGTGTATTTATGTGTATCCGTTTTTTGACCTAATTTATTATGTATGTACTAACATATATATATATAGTTTTGTAACGTAATAGGTTAGATCTTGAAAATATCCCTGGAATAATGTTTAGTATATTTGCCTACATTTTAGCACATAGATCTATTATACAAGGATACCTATGCAGTAGGAACACCTGTTTTATGTGCCAGGAATATATATTTATTAATATTATTTAAATGATGCATTGATCTCTGTTTTTATCTCTATATTTATGTGCCATTCATACGTACACACATGTTTGGTTCCTGGATTTATACATGGTTTGAATACTGCCACATATATGTTTTTGTAATGTTATAGACTATATTATGATAGCACTATTTAATGATCCTTCAGCACTCTTTAAATTCAGTTGTTTATTCATGATACATAAACTAGCATTTTTAATATTCCTACTAGTAGACTAGAGCATTTATGCATCATGATAATACAAATTGTATGCAGATATTTTATTATGTACATTTTTTATATACAAACAAGTCTCATAAGTTATGTTCAACCGTCCAATACAGGTGCATTGTTTTTTATATGTTCTTAGATTTACACATTTCACATACACATATTTTGTTTTTTACATTTCCCTTTTAAATCTATGATTGCTTCATATATTGGTTGATTAACATGACTATATATTGAAGAATTTTTGTTCTCTTACTTATTAAAGTGACCTGAAGAAGCTATGTTTAGCGAAAGCGCTTGTCTACTACAATAAACCATTTGTGTGAACCACAGAACTTCGAGCTTTATTTGGATATACTTTGTTTGCTTTACTTATTTTTGGAGTTATCCAGAGCGACATACCTGTGGACTATTAGCTTCACTCCTTCCTGAACTGATTTACATAAATTAATTTACATTTTATGAAGTAAAAGAAATCTATAAAACGTAACTATTGTCATTATTTATTAGGTGCAATTCACCACATTTCCACCAAAAGTCACTGGTTTTAGAAGGGATTAAGAGGAAAGAGCTAAAATTTGAGTCAAAATCAAGGTCATCCCTGAAAATCAGGGACACTTGAGAGGTATATACAGCTGATCATTAACAGGTACAATACGATATGGAAAACAATAGTAACTGCATGGATTCCAATTAAGCTCTTCTGCAAGTTTTATACAAAATAGTGGTTTCATACCTAGCAGAGCCTATGTCTTTTAAACATATCAGGCAACCCATACAAGCATTCTTCAACATTTATTTATTGTTTCTGAATGCTATGTAGGAGATTCAGGAAAACAGATCTCAAAACGTTATGTCAAATGCAAAGATAAGTGACAAACAGGGATAACAGGTGGGAAGGGGAAATAAGTTTTACTAGGACGTCACTAAAAACAACCAATAAAGGGAGACAAAAATGATTGGCTAATTGTTTTATCTGTATGCAAAACAGTATGATAAATCAGGAATATGTGGTCACATACAACCAAGTACCAGTCTTATATTTCATTCTACTTTAAACATGTTTCATTCTAAACTTCAAAACACACTCTAACCTTTCTTCAGTGAATATCGTCATACGCTATCCGTCCCCAAATTGCCATCATTTTACCCCATCCCTCGTAATGCCAGAATTTAGACTTGCTTCTTACTCAGAAAATGTACGATAATGTAAAACCTATTGTTCTGTTAACTTTTTTTAAATAAAAAGTGCTAGTTAAAATATCCATGATGTGAAGTTTTTTGCCCACCCCCCACTCTAATATGATTTTTTGAATTTGGCCAAAATTTTCGAGTGAAAACGTTACAACCCAATATGTCTCAAATACAACCAACAAACAATTAATAAACAACCCAAACAAATTGCATAATTTTAACCACAAAGTTTCTTCATCACACACAAACAGACACTGCATAATTCGCCAACAGTATACCTTGATTAATCCACTGATCCTTAGAAGCTCCATCAAACAGTTACTAATGAAAGATGATGATGCTGGCATTATCAAAACAAATTGCAAATAATGAAAAAAAATTGTGATTTGAAGGGGCCACTCGAGAATTTGTGGCATCCCATTATTTTAGCCTCAAATCCAGGAAATTCTAAGGAATTTGGTATGGTTGAGAGGTATGATCCCAAAATTCTGACAAGTTTTGCTACCCTTGATAAGTGCAAGCAGGGGCTTGGGAGGTAAAACGTTTACAAGTGGGGGCCTGGGAGATGAACCATTTACAGGCTGCCTATATCCATTAGAGACATAGGTGCCAAACCAGGGAAGCATTTCCTGTTCCCCATCCAATTGCACTTGAATTAGGTTAGGCAGAACTCTGCTCACATGGTTGGGGAGCCTGTTCCAGAGAAGGTATAGTCATTGCAACATATTCCTGTCTCTCCAGCAGGTTATATTTATATCACAGGTAAGGTTTAAGTTTTTGGAATGGGCAATTCTGGTGCTGTTTGTTTTGCAAATATGCAGGCAGTGCATTAGAGTGGGGTCTGACAATGCCTTGTATGCCAGGCACAGATCTCCCTTCAACAGTCTATAGGAGACAGAATACAGAAATAGGGCCTTGAGGTGGTCTGCATAGGACATGTTAATTACACACTGTATTATTTTAGTGAGGAACCTCTGTGGGTGTTCTAATTGATGGATATGTCTGGTTAGGTACATACCAAATGGGGCATTTTACTCAATGATTAGACTACTAAATGCTGAATACAGTGAAACAATGACTTCTTTGGACCTAGATGCCATACATTAGTTTATAAGTGGCACAACACAGAATGATTTCCTCGCTACTGTAGACATGTGATGGTCAAAGGCTGGATTACTATGTCTAAACTAAAAAAAAAATACTATTAAATTACTAAATAACTGCTCTATGTATGGATATGGTATACCAGCACTTGAATGTAAGCAATGTACGTTCTGCTCTTAGTATTTGTACTTTGCTTATTCCTCTTTTGACAGTACTGACTGCAGCTTAGCGGACATTACTTATTTATTGCGACATCACAGTAACAAAAGGCTGCCCATTACGTTCCACTTCTCTAACCACCATTAAGGTCCGCTTTACATTAGTTTTAATAGCATAATTATAATAGTGATCCCTGTATTTTTGATAATATATCTGTTTCCTAGTGGTAGAAGAATACTTCAAAATCTAATGCAGGCAGCCATCTGAAATTTAAATCTGAAAAATGCACAGCTGTGTGAGAAGAAGGGATGAAAAATCATGTTTTCCCTAAGGTGTGATAGCCATGAAGTGAATTATTTTATTTAAGAAAATGAAGAAGAAAAAGAGAATTAAGATTTATCATATCCAGTCAACGGAAGTCATGAATATCAGGGGGTGGGGGTGATCTTAATCACTTCATAAATGAAAAACTTATGCAAGAACTCCAAAGACTTAAGAAGACCATAGAGACCAATGGATTTATCCAGAGCATAGTTTATATCTGATAACTAAGTGGCAGCATGATATCCCATGGACAACAAGTTCTGGAAGACAGAAAAGCAACAGATATGGTTTCCCTTCATAGAAGTAGAAGGAGAACAAAAACTGAATATAATCAACCTGTCAAGTTTCACCAGAGTTATAGGGAAATGATGGCATGATTTCAGAGGAAAATAATGTAAATAATTTTGAAATATTTGGAAGAAAGTGGGACACTACATGAAAGGCAGAGAGAAAGAATGAATGAACAAAAAAATGGGGTTGGGAGGGTGGCCTAACGGTTAAAGTGTTTGCCTTACAAACACAAGGTACAGGGTTTGAATCTCACAGGGGATAATTGACTAGGCTTAAAATGGCTTGCAAGGGCAGTTAGCCTAGTATGAATCTATGAATGAATGTGTGTGTGTGTGTAAATTCATGTACCTATACATGCACATACAAACACACATATATATATATATATATTGAATTGCCAGAATATAAAATCACACTGAAATGATCAATGTCAGTATTTTGAAAATCAGCATATCACAAGAATAACAAATCAAACCAAAAATGATCTCCAAAGAGGGAATATTGAGGCAATGCTACAATTGCCTCATGTACACAGACAACCCTCTCCTCCTCCCACAAAACACAAATACATGCGAGAGATGCAACTATACGGCCAAACTGGAGGCTGAGCTCTCTCAACATAGGACTGGCAAGACCAGTCAGGAGGAGAAGGTTACCACACACACTATAGACCCAGTCTCACATAGTACCATTACAACCTCAAATCATACACATAAACACACAAAGACATACTCGGAGGCTCTGATCAAAAATCTACCAAAACAGCAGAGGCCACCAAAGCAGACACCCAAACAACCACCACCTCAGAACACAACACCTGCAACACATAGACCTCACAGTCAGAGTGTCAAACAGTCACAGCCCTTAAGGCCAAACACAATGCCAGACACACTAGTCATTGGTGACTCCATAGTCAGACACACTGACGCCCCGCTCACCAGACTGAGTAAGGAGAAGGTCACAGTAAGCTGCCTGTCGGGCGCTAGAATCCGCCACATAACGCAAGCACTCAGGTCTCTCAACAGCAGGTACAAATATGACTCAGTCATTGTCCACGCTGGTGTAAACGACCTGAGACGTACTCCTTGGACTACATGAAAAGAGACATTGAGGAGCTCTCTGATTATGTAGCCCAGGCAGGTATGACCCTGACCTTGAGCAGTATCCTACCTTCACCAAGAATGATGCCACAATACAGAAATAAGATGATCAGCTTTAACAATTGGCTTAAACACTGGTGTCATTCAAAGGGGATCCAGTGTCTGTCTGCCTGGGATGACATGCTGGACAAGCCACACTGCTTCGCAAGGGACGGCTTGCACCTGTCACCCCTGGGATTCTGGATATTGGCAAAGGCTCTTGCCACCCCCATAGTGCCTTTTTTAGGCAAGGCTCAAATTCTAAACCTACCACCCTAGAACACAAAAAAGGAAAAAACTAAGGGTAATGCTGCTCAATGCCAGAAGTCTAAATCTCAAAATGCATGCACTCGAGGCCCTTCTCAGTATGGAGAACATCGATGTCTGTGCTGTGACAGAAACCTGGTTCAAGGCTCCTGAGAGCACCCCAGCGCTGTCAGGTTTTACCTCATATCATGCGTTCCGGCCCCAAAATCCAGACAATACCAAGAAAGGAGGGGGGGTATCCATATTCATCAAGGAAACCCACACCTCAAGACTGGTGGCAACGCACGATGCATCGGAGACCATCCAGGTGCAATTAACCATAGGCAAGACTGCTCTGCAAATTGTAGCATGTTACAGGCCACCCTCACAAACTCAGGAACCTCACATGGCCTTCCTGAAAACACTAGAGGGATAAATGTATCACCAAACACCATCATACTAGGTGACTTCAATTACCCTAATATAGACTGGGAACACTACTCAAGCCCAAACACCCTAGCCCAAAAGTTCCTGGAATTCATAAACTCAACATGGCCTTCCTGGAAACACTACGAAC
>NC_056741.1:942883287-942900995 GCF_019279795.1 Protopterus annectens
GGGGGCTGACATGCTGCGGACACCTTCGGGTATGCCCACTGACGGCATTGCGGACGGACACGGTGTTACGCTGTATCCTTTGTTCCTTGGACGGGTATACTTAGGGCTTCATGGGTTGTGTTTGCTTCTCCGTTTTGTTGGGACGGGTACTATGTTGCATACTCTACGTGCGTTTCATTCTGCACGGGCCCTGGCTGCTGCCATTACTATTATGGGCGGACCGTGGCAGTCAGCACATTAGGTTGCTCATCGCCTGCCGGCTTAGCCACGCCTCCGGAGGCATCCTATTTGGGCTCGCTCACGTACACTACGCACGTGTCTGTGGTTGCGGCGCGCTCTCATTACTATGCATATGGCGCTACTACGCCGACTATTCACTGCACCGCCGGCGCAGCC
The DNA here is from genome assembly GCF_019279795.1 of Protopterus annectens. Taxonomy (NCBI): domain Eukaryota; kingdom Metazoa; phylum Chordata; order Ceratodontiformes; family Protopteridae; genus Protopterus; species Protopterus annectens. Next base: position 942,883,684 of record NC_056741.1, read on the forward strand.
CTTACACCGCCCTTGCGCCGAGCTTCATGAATCCCGGGGTAATATAATGCTGCAGGTCCCAGCCATCCCATTATTTTATTAGTGGCAAAAGTATGTGTCACAGTATTCATTTACATATTATTAGTTTGGTATAAGTAATGGTAAAAGGAAGGAGTATAGATGAGTTCTTGTGCAAATAAGTGGAGAGATATGGTGGCTCTTGGAGAAATTCTGATTTGCTGTTATACTCCGTTTTGGTAGAGGTTTTCATTTACGAACTGCTTTTTTGTACTACTCCTCTCCTGCATGTTCTCAGTCATTATCATTTTTCTGATAAAATGCTTGAGCACTCAGGAGCTAACCATCATCATTTTTATCTACTAAATGACTCTACGGTGATGTTGAATTTACTGGCATCATAGCATCAATATTAATAATAATAATAGTGTAATGGAAAAAATATACCAGGGATGTGATTGTTTTAACTCTTTAAGCAGAGAGTGCAGCTTGTTGTTTTATTATAGAAGCTTGTGTAAACAAAACATCATAGCCAGCCAGTTTATTTTGCCAACAAGAAGAAATGCTTAATGTGTTTTCTGGTGGTATAATTTGCGGAAATGCCTTTCTCTAGAGGAAATTGGGCTAATAAATGAAAATGCATACCATATAAACAAGTGATTTTTTTTAACTAGCTCTGCACCCCAGTGATGCATCTCAACCTCTTAACACAAGAAATCTGGACAAAGCCTAAAATAAGTCAGAAAGTCACTAATTTTATGAGGAACAGATGCTCAATGACCATGGGTTTAGGGAGGAAAATTAAAAAGGGAGAAAGAACAAGAGCAATATTAGTTAAGTAAGCATAAACTTATTTTCACACAAGCTGGATACACCACAGTCAAGGAAACTAAATAATACCCAAGATTAATCTCCTTCAACTTTGATATCCTGTAAAAGGACTCAAGAGAAAGTCATTGCTGAAACCTAGAACTAGACACATTCACTTGGCTTAAGAACCAAAGCCTACCACCTCTCAAGCATCCAACCCTCCCACTACCACAACCACCATTAACCACTTTGCCAAAAAGATCTAAACAAGAATAATATAAACACAGGTTACACAGTTATGAAAGTTAATTTGCAGAGACAAGTCAAGCAAAAGGAATTAAAATGGGCTGCTGCACTATTACACACCAGCAAAAAACAGTCCATAGCTCTCAACCAGTCAGGGACAAATTTCAATAGAATCAGGGGCAAATCCAGAAAAAAATCAGGGACATTTTTAAAATATTAGGACAATTAACTTGAGACATTGGCATAATAAGAGAACATAAATTAATTTACATTTTATGAAGTAAAAGAAATCTATAAAACTTAACTATTGTCATTATTTATTAGGTGCAATTCACCACCTTTCCACCAAAAGTCACTGGTTTTAGAAGGGATTAAGAGGAAAGAGCTAAAATTTGAGTCAAAATTAGGGTCATCCCTGAAAATCAGGGACACTTGAGAGGTATATACAGCTGATCATTAGCAGGTACAATACGATATGGAAAACAATAGTAACTGCATGGATTCCAATTAAGCTCTTCTGCAAGTGTTATACAAAATAGTGGTTTCATACCTAGCAGTGTCTATGTCTTTTAAACATATCAGGCAACCCATACAAGCATTCTTCAACATTTATTTATTGTTCCTGAATTCTATGTAGGAGATTCAGGAAAACAGATCTCAAAACGTTATGTAGGGGGCGTGGCCAAGGATGAACACAGGATAGAAGCAGATTTCTTCAGCTCCACCAACTTAACTGCACTGACAGGAAATAATTACTTTAAAAATCAACTAATGAAATAATTTTCTTTCTAAATACGTTTGGAATATCAGTTTCTTGAATAATATCTAAAAAAGAAAGAAAATTTCAATAATTTTCCTGTCAGAAATCATCTTGAAAATTTCTCTTTCATCACCTCTGTTCAAAATGAGTTCCAGTAAGGCAAACACACAGGATTCCAGCATCAAGAAAGAGCTTCAGTCTCTGATATCTACTATTCAGCAACTAACAACCAAAATGGACAAACTGGATACTAAAATTGATAACTTCATAGAAAAAACTACTAAACAAATGGATTTGTTACATCAAGACTTGCAACAACAGAAGGCTCAGATTACAGGCATAGAAGAGACTATTAATGATATGGAGAACAGAATCCAGGAAGAAGAAATTAACATTGAGTTTTTGCTGAAGCAGAACACACATCTGTGACGGATCCACACAGTTTACCTGATTTTTGATGCCCTAAGCCATTGAACTGCTGTGTGTTTGTAGGTGTGCTTAATGTTAGACTGATATGCTGTTAATTGAATAAATACATGATATGCTGCTTAATGTTATATACATACATGAAATCTAAAAGAATTATGCTTTAAAGGCAAGCCTTGCATACTGATGCTGGTAAAACTGAACTTTAGTTAACCTTTGGAGTTGTTTGCCAGTTTAAAAGTTGTTTACCAGACAGAGGGGGATTTCAAAGAGGAACTATACCACAGGTGTGTGGGCAAACGGCTTTCTGAAAGGAGGAAGTAATGTATAAAACTAGACATTACAGGGCTTGTTGACAACTCAGGAAATGATTTGTAATGTTTTAAAAACAGTTCATTAGCTCATGAATAAACTGGTGATCTAAATATCATCAGCTGAATGATTACCCAATGGCCTAGGTGTAATCAATTGAACCTATTGACCCTATGGCATACTCAAACCTATAAAAGGCTCAGAGGTTGGTAATAGACTGGAACTCATCATCATCCGGATCTGATTGAAGCAAGAGCCTGAACTGAGCATACAGCATTGCCTGCCAGTGTCGGCCCTGTCTTGACTGAACAGATAGCTGTACTGAATAGGTTTGGAGTCCCCCTATCAGTGGCAAAGATGATTTTCTTTTTGCATATGCTTGTAAGTACATGATTTAACAGTTTTATAATTGTTAATGTGATAGGTCATAGGTTAGGTTTTGCATAAGTACATGATTTAACAGTTTTTATAATTGTTAATGTGATAGGTCATAGGTTAGGTTTTGCATGTGATAGGTTTTTTTGCATATTGACTAGTCAATTGCTTTTTTTGTTACAAACCTTAATTGTTAAAAGCTAAAAATAAAATTGCTAAAGTTTGAGCCTTGGTCTCTTGTGTCATCTCTAATACTGTATTAACCACAGAATTTAGTAACCTGACCAGAACAGCTGGCGTAGTCGGCAGGATCTGTGGTTTGCAGTAGATATGTCACAACAGCCAATGTTTTTCCATTTAAGCACCTAGGTGTAGGGTTAAATAAGAAACAATCTGTAGATGCCAAAAGTAAGGGAGGCAAATGTTGAATTTCCAGCATTGTTTGGGAAATGGGACCCTTGCTAGGGCATTGAGTCAGGTTTCACCTCCACCTTCCCTAAGTCCTCACCAGTAAACCCAGTAGACCCTGAGGAGCTGGCAAAGGCCTTATCAGGTTTAAAATTGGAGGATAAGGGAAAGAAGGTGAAAGAGGAGTGGGAGCAGCTGGATGGCTGTTCTTTGAAGCAATACAGGAGTCCCTCTTGGCTTGGTTTCTTTGGGTCTGGGATACAGGGGAGAGGCGGTGTCACTGAGTGATAAAGAAATGCACCAGTGTGCCTGTTTAGTATTTCACCCCCAGCTGAAGCAGAAAGGAAGAGAATCAGATCTTTCAGGAAAACAAACCCCTGCAAAAAGCCCAAACAGAAGTACCACTGAAGGAAAGAAAGGGTGGAATCAGTTGTATCCTGACATCCCCACTGATGAGGAGCTAGCACAATGGCAGAGGGGAGAGTTTACTGATGAAAGAGATTGGGGAGAGAAGGGGTGGAGAACCCCAATGGAAAAAATGGAAGCAAATTGACTAGAAGGCGGGTCCCCAGTAGCTAGAGGCACAGTTAGAGCCATTAAACCTGGGGACCGACGCCCCTACGTGCCTCTTACCATTTTTTGGAGGGGGGGACCACAACACGTAATGGCTTTAGTAGATACTGGATCAGAAATAACTATTTTTGCAGGCAACCCCCGTAAATTCCGTGGACAGTCTGTGGAGATTGATGGATATGGGGGGGCAAAGACGATAGGTGTCAAAACCAAAGTAAGAATAGCCTTTGGGGATGGTATTCCTAGTGCCATTGTAGCCGTGATAGCTCCTGTACCAGAACACATTTTAGGAATAGATGTTCTAAAGGGTAGGACCTTAGAAACTACAGTAGGGCCATTTAGATTTGGAGTACGGCACTGTTCAGTCAATGCAGTCAAGGCTGTTGTTCGAGGTGATGCCAAGTGGAACCTTTGCATATTCCCACACCAAAAGTGGTGACCAACATCAAACAATATCGTGTTCCAGGGGGCCATTCAGAAATTACTGAAACAATCCAGGAATTACTTCGTGTTGGCATACTCGAACCAACTGTGAGCCCATTTAATAGCTGTGGCCTGTCAAAACCTGATGGTTCCTGGCGTATGACGGTAGATTATCGGGGCTTGAATAAGGTGGCTCCACCTTTAACTGCAGCAGTGCCAGACATTGTTACCATTGTAGAGAGACTTTCTTCTTCTGCTGGGCCGTACCATGCAGTTTTGGACTTGGCAAATGCTTTCTTCTCCATACCTATAGCAGAAGAGAGTAGGGCTCAATTTGGATTTACCTGGCACGGGAGGCAATATACCTTCCAGGTACTTCCACAAGCATATCTACACACCCCAACCGTTTGCCATGGGCTGGTGGCCAGAGATCTGGCTGTTGCAGTTAAATAAAGTGACTGTATTCCATTACATTGATGACGTCCTGATTACAGGAGAAAAGCTGGATGTGGACATTGCATTGAAAACAGTGATTGAACACCTTCAGAGCCGAGGGTGGGCAATAAATGAGGATAAAACAGCAGGGAACATCAGTGAAATTCCTGGGTATGATATGGAATGGAGCAAAAAGAGAAATACCTGCATCGGCCTTAGAAAGCATTCAAAAGATTGCATTCCCAAAAACAAAACAGCAGGCACAAGCCTTTTTGGGAGCAATGGGCTTTTGAGAGCATTTGTACCACACCTTGGGCAAGTTTTTACGACCTATTCACTATGTGACTAGAAAGAAATGTGACTTTCAGTGGGGTCCTAAACAGCAGATGGCCTTCGAGGAAGCGAAAAAGCCTTGCAACAATGTGGGACTGGGTCCAGGACCCACAGCAACCTTTATTTTGGAAGTGACTGTTGCTAATAATGTCATGTCCTGGGGATTGTGGCAAAAGAATGATGTGGGAAAGAAAAGACCACTGGGATTTTGGTCTAAATCCCTGACCGAGCACAGACTAGATACAGCCCTCTCGAACAGCATGTGCTGGCTGTATATACTGCCTTGATTCATGTAGAGGGGCTGACCAAACAACAGACGGTGACAGTGAAAGTAGACTACCCAATCCAGGGGTGGTTACTTAGACAATACTCTGAGTGAATGGGACAGACATTTATCAACTCAATGATACCACAGCTTGTGTAGTATCCTCCTGTAAGCTGGCTTGGAGTGATGGAACAATCACAGACAGTGGAGCACATTGTAAAAGTAATGTACATGCAATCATTGATTTTTGTACTGGGAATTGATCAGATTGACTAGATGGATGGACATCACATTAAATGCTAGCATAGAACCATTGCACACTTTTAGATGGCCATCTCTAGTCCACCGGACTTTAAACAAATTAAGCAGGAAGGGCAAGCTGTACTGCTCCTGCTGAATAAGACTTTACATGATGATCAAACTGTAATTAAAATGATTAAAGACAAAGGTACCATTCTTCAAATTGCAAATGAAATTCAAGACATGTCTGTTTCACATTGGTATGATATTTTTATGTGGTCACCAAAGGCTTCTGCCTGGTTTAACTTGCTTTTACACCCTTTATTGCTGACCACAATAGTTTCAGTGTTGTTCTGCTTAATTTCCTACTGCATTTATTGTAAGGTCATGAAAAAATACAATAAAATGCTGTCAATTTTGCACATTATTAGAAGCACACAGCGATCATTGCTTAGTGCAAGGGGTGGCCTGTGACGGATCCACACAGTTTACCTGATTTTTGATGCCCTAAGCCATTGAACTGCTGTGTGTTTGTAGGTGTGCTTAATGTTAGACTGATATGCTGTTAATTGAATAAATACATGATATGCTGCTTAATGTTATATACATACATGAAATCTAAAATAATTATGCTTTAAAGGCAAGCCTTGCATACTGATGCTGGTAAAACTGAACTTTAGTTAACCTTTGGAGTTGTTTGCCAGTTTAAAAGTTGTTTACCAGACAGAGGGGGATTTCAAAGAGGAACTATACCACAGGTGTGTGGGCAAACGGCTTTCTGAAAGGAGGAAGTAATGTATAAAACTAGACATTACGGGGCTTGTTGACAACTCAGGAAATGATTTGTAATGTTTTAAAACAGTTCATTAGCTCATGAATAAACTGGTGATCTAAATATCATCAGCTGAATGATTACCTAATGGCCTAGGTGTAATCAATTGAACCTATTGACCCTATGGCATACTCAAACCTATAAAAGGCTCAGAGGTAGGTAATAGACTGGAACTCATCATCATCCGGATCTGATTGAAGCAAGAGCCTGAACTGAGCATACAGCATTGCCTGCCAGTGTCGGCCCTGTCTTGACTGAACAGATAGCTGTACTGAATAGGTTTGGAGTCCCCCTATCAGTGGCAAAGATGATTTTCTTTTTGCATATGCTTGTAAGTACATGATTTAACAGTTTTTATAATTGTTAATGTGATAGGTCATAGGTTAGGTTTTGCATAAGTACATGATTTAACAGTTTTTATAATTGTTAATGTGATAGGTCATAGGTTAGGTTTTGCATGTGATAGGTTTTTTTTGCATATTGACTAGTCAATTGCTTTTTTTTGTTACAAACCTTAATTGTTAAAAGCTAAAAATAAAATTGCTAAAGTTTGAGCCTTGGTCTCTTGTGTCATCTCTAATACTGTATTAACCACAGAATTTAGTAACCTGACCAGAACAACATCTACAATCCAAACTTGATGACCTGGAAAACAGATCTAGATGCAATAATATTAGGATTTTTGGGCTGCCAGAAAATATAGAAGGTAACAACATTACTTCCTTTTTAAATATTTGGCTTCCCAAAACTTTAGACTTGTCAGAAGCATTTTCTTTTGGTATTGAAAGAGCCCATAGGTCCTTATCTAATTTTAACTCTAACAAAAAGTATCCTAGATCAGTTATAGTAAGATTTTTATCATCTTATGACAAGGAGATGGTATTAAATTCTGCATGGGCTAAAGCACCTATTAAAATTAATGAGGCAACTGTGCGTTTTGACAATGACTATTCTTCCTTGGTAATAACTAAAAGAAAAGTTTTTATGCCATTAATAAGAGAGCTTAAGAAAGCACAGTTCAAAACTTACCTTTATTTCCTGCCAAACTAAAAATCTTTTACCTGATGGCCCTAGAATTTTGAAGACTTGGACTCTGCTTTGCTGTATATTAAAAAAAAATAAGATATTATATAAAATAGAAGATATGGAATGGGCAAGTCCTTCGTTAAAGAGGATGGCAACAGGAACTTCTTGAAGACTTCAGAGAAGCAAAAAGACTAAAAACAAATGACATGTTCTATATTTTTTTTCTCCTTCTCTCTTAATCTCTTCAAATACAGTTACTGCATCTCCAGAAAGCCACAAATATTTTAATGATTTATTCAAAGTTATTTTTCTGTGTGCAAAGAACTGTTTTTGTTTCATAAATAGTCAAACTCTCTGAGGAACAAATAACATACTATCAATCAACTTGTTTCTCTTTGTGATAAAGAGACCTAAGGTTAGTAATTTGATACATTTTCTTTCTCTTCTTGTTTTAAATAATGGCATTCTTTTTAAACTATGCATTTAGTGTTTGGTTGTGTAGGGCAAGGAGAGAAGTATGATGAAAAATATGGAAAAAGTGAAATAATAACTTATTAGTTCTTCAAAACTATATATACTGTTTAAACACTGTTGCTAAATATTATACCATGACTTTATTGCTTATACATGATTACAAATAATATGTCATGATATAATTGCAAATAATTAGAACTAAAATAGTTGTAAGTAATATGTTTCATGTTTAACTTTATTAATACAAACAGCAAGTACTATTTCTTTGTAGATACTCTTTGTAGCTTCCTTTTTTTCTTTCTTCTCTCTCTCTCTCTTTCTTTTATTTTCTCTACTCTCTTTCTTTTCTTTTTTTTCTATCTCTCTCTTTCTCTCTTATAAGTACAGTTATATGCTTCTGATAATACTGATATATGTATATAATAAGATTTGTATGAGAAAATGAAATGGGGCATATAAAAATAAGTTGTATAATATGTTAAATAACTGTAGGCTTGGTTTCACTGTCATAGAGACTGTAATGACTTGTAAAATACTTCGCGAAGGTTTTGCACTGTTTAGTTTCATTTGTATTACTAAATGAATGTCAGTCACTTGCATTTACTAAAATTCCCGCCAGAATGTTAAGGGAGACAATTTGGGATGTGGGTTACCTCGTGAACAGTGTCCTCGAGTTGTTTTAAAAGCTTCAACACTCAGAATACACGCAGAGAAGCTGAATGCAGTCATTTTGAACTTTGACCCCTGATTTCACACTGACACATCGCAGATTCAAGAAGAACACTGTTCCAGGAAGTAGAACTGCTGTAAATATGACTTTGTGATGAAAAACTAACTTTATGACATCTAAATGTGAGTTATTCTTTATAACAACTTACTTATTTAAGATATAATTTATAAAATATGAAAGTTATAATGATTTTAAATGATTCAGTATGCCATAGTAAGCAAGTGAGATATTTTAGAAGGCATAGAAGGTAAAACATATATACACATGTTTTTGAAAGCTTACATGACTGCAAATATATTAATGTATATAAATACTTATGATTTAAACATATATAATGTTATAAATCATTTGACTTATCTAATTGACAAGCACAAGTATCATTATGATTATATCTTAGAAGAAACTGTCATGTGACATATTTTAAAGCAGCAGTTCAGATATATAAAATACAGATGGCTTTCTTCACAATGATTTATGTATAACTAGGAATTTACACTGCTGTGCAGTATGATTTGTAAACATATGTATGAGTACAAATATTTTATTTAACTGGCAATAATAAGTATGAGAAGAAAGCTTTGGTACAAGTAATTTAAAGTTTTTAAAACTGTTAACTGCATTTCTATGGCAGAAAGTAGGAATACCCTAATATATGTAATGTTTGAACCATAATAGCCTAAGTTATTGAATCTAAATGAACATAAGAACTTATTTTTATAAACTTTTAATAAACTAATATATAGATATGCCCCTTTTTTTTTTTTTTCTTCTTTCTCTCTCTCTCTCTTCCTTTCTCTCTCTCTCTCTCTCTCTTCTCGGTTCCCATTATCAAGTTTATTAGAATGCTATTTTGATTATGACTGTATTATACAAAATAGATGTACATAGTAATATGAGCTGTTTCTAAATGTTCTTATTTGTTTATATGAAGCTGATTTATAAATTGTTTAGTTTTGTCTTACTATATAATCTAATTAAATAAGGTTAACTTTAGTTAATAATAGTTAGTATTGAATTGGTATGGTGGCAGCTGAGGTACTGCTGCTTAGGATAGGGGGATAACTTGAGTGGTATGTGCTACTCAAAGTTGGAGTTCTTAACTCCAGGCTGGGTGCAATGTTTAATCCTAATATTATTTTCACCTGTTTATTGTTGTTTGTATATAGTTCTGATATCCACAACACATTTTATAAACTCATTGTCACTACAAATAAAAGTGAAGCTTATACAAAATCCCATAAGATTTTCAATAAATACAGCTGTAATTAATGGTACACCTAAAGGAGGAGGTATAATATCACTTATTTTGTTAATTGTTATTCTGATTATATGTTTTATATGTTTATAAAAGCCAAATGATTTCTCTAAAAGGAATTTCTTTAAACATTAATGGACTGAATAACCCATGTAAAAGGGCAAGTTTAATGAGATACATTAATTTGCATAGGGCCAACTTAGTATTCCTTCAAGAAACACATCTCCTGAAAAAGGATATTGATAAATTAGCCACTAATAAATATACAGTCTTGGTTAGTTCAGAACACACTCAGAAAAAAGAGGAGTGGCTATTTTATGGAACAAAAGTATGCCCATACCTAAAACTATTAAGTCTTATAAAGATGATAAAGGAATGTTTTGTATGGTTACAATAAAGATTAATGGAAAGACATATACATTAATCAATGTATATTGGATACCAGGAATTGGCATTAATACAGTGAAACACCATCTCAATAAGATCATATCATTTTCTATAGGAGATATTATTTTAGCAGGTGACTTTAATTGTATCCTACATGAAAAAGATACTACTACTATAGGAAGAAGGAAAGTTACATCTAATGCAAAACATTTAAAGGATTTTATTAATTTATATCATTTGAATGATATTAATAATCAGATAGATTCAAAATCATTACCATACACTTTTTTTTCTAACAGATATAAAACTTATTCAAAAATAGATAGAGTCTTTATTTCTAACCAGATGGTAACAGACTTAATTAATTCTAAAATCATTTCGTGTCCTATATCAGACCATAATTCAATTGTCTTTGAGTTTATGATAAAAAATACTTACAATGTTCAGATCAAAAGGATACCAGCTTACTTAACTCAACTAAAAGACTATAAAGATTATATACTTTCAGAAGTGCAACATTTTTTAGACTTAAACAATACACCTGAAGTCTCCATTGTTTATGTTTGGGATGCTTTAAAATCATATTTATATGGACAAAGTATCAGATGGTATAATAATAAAAGGAAATCTTGGGACAAGGAATTACTAGATATTCAAAGCAAATTAGACTCATACAAATATAATAATAAAGAAAATATTATGGACAAAAAAGTCATTGAAGAAATAAATAAATTAAATGAGAAATACAAAGAAATTTTAACTCATAAAGTTAAAATAACATTAGAGAAATATAAGTTTTTGTCTTACTCAATAAGTCCCAAATACTTACATAGACTCAAAAATAAAACAAAAAGGTTGAATAAACAAAATCATATCAAATAAATTTTCTCTCCAAGGAAAAAGAAGAATGTTTCTAGTTTACCAGAAATATTAGATGAATTTAGAAATCACTTTCACAAAATTAATCATAATAACATTAACATGGAGCCTAAAGATAAAATAAAGAAATTTATAACTACAAACATGAACAAAAAACGTAATAAACAACAGACTAAACTATTGGATAAAAATATATCATATACAGAGGTTATTATACAAATAAACAAGCTTAAATCAAACAAAGCACCAGGTAATAATAGTATTATACCAGAGATCTATAAAATTCTTCCCAAAAGTACTTACTCATTAATACATAAGGTTTTTATTTTGGCTCAAAATGAGTTAACAACTCCCCCATCTTGGCAATACACATTTATTTCGCCAATTTTAAAGCCCAATAAAGACCCAACCAGATGCACTTCATATAGACCTATTTCATTACTTAATGTTGACTATAAAATGTTTATGAGTATTTTTGCTGATAGATTAAAGACAATCATCCCAGGCATTATAGATATAGACCAGACAGGCTTTATTGTAAATAGAAATACTTTTGATAATATAAGGAGAACTTTAACGTTAATTGATTTTGCAAATAGGAAAAAGAAAGATTTAACACTTATTAGTCTCGATATAAGTTCAGCATTTGATTCAGTAAGTTGGGACTACTTGTTTATCTTACTGAAGTGCACAAACTTCTCAGATGCATTTGTAAATCTAATTGAACATCTATATAAAGGAGCATTGGCTTACATTAAGATAGGAACATATGTCTCACAAAAAATACCCATTTTAAAAGGTACAAAATAAGGGTGTCCACTCTCTCCACTATTATTTACTTTAATAATGGAGCCTTGGGCTAATTTGATCAGAAACAGTACTGATATAGAAGGATTTGATATAGATGAAAATACAATACCTAAAATTCAACTTTTTGCAGATGATGTTCTAATTACATCAGCAGGATCTAACTCTTCTATGCAGTCCTTATTTGATAAAATGATGGATTTTAAAAATATCTCTTGTTTAATATTCAATGAAGAAAAAACAAAAATATTACCAATATACACACGAAAAACTGTCCTCATTAATGATTTTAACAAATATATACCCAACTCAGGTCAGATAACTTACTTAGGTATAATATTAACTAAAGATATCAAATCTATTATACATAATAATTATAGTACCTGTCTTCTTAATATACAAAATCTTTTCAATAGCTGGAACAATATGTTTTTTACCATGGAAGAGAGACTCACAATTATTAAAATGATAGTATTCCCTAAGATAATATACTTAATACAATCAATAATACTCCCACCTACAAAAATAATTATTAAGAAATTGAATTCACTAATGTTAAATTTCTTATGGGCACCTAATAGACCTAGGATTGCATTAAAAACATACTAATAGCTGGTCTCAAGGGGCATTTCATTTCCAGACTTTAATTTATATACTATCTCTTCTATTATAAAGTTATTACTTTGTTAATAGATCAGTCATATGTTGCAAGATGGAAAGATTACTGGGAACTAATTAGCATTCACTTCATGAAAATCTCTTTAATACATAAAAATATTATTGTAAATAACCCCATGTTATGGTTACTAAAAGAATTTTGTACTTCATCCATTACACCAAAATATATAGTTAGTTACCCATTAAACATTATTATCAGTTATTGTAATTTTATATTCATGCATCCTAAGTATAAGGAATGGAATTTTATTCTATTCCCTATAATGTATACACAAGGTATACTTTTGTCAACCACTTTTGAAAGAACTCTTTTAGTCACAGAGAATGATCTAAAGTATTGGTATCAGTTGCTGTCTGATAATAAAGTAAAAAATTTAGACTTCTTAAAGCAAGAATTTGATTTGAGAGAAACATGTTGGTTAGAAATTCAGACTTTTAGACATCTTATTAATACAATTGATTTAATGTCTTTAACAGTTAAAGAATCTGTTCCAATACTGATTGATTACTTGATATTAAATTTACAACATAGAGTTTCTGATAAAGGTAAGCTCTCATACATACATAAAATTATCAGAGAAGAAACTCATTACAGTTCAGATACCTATTGGAATTATTTCATTTCTATTAATGGTGAATCACCAAAACAACAAGATAAACAATATATATTGGAATCTGCTTAGAAAACTACTTCTTCCATTAATTGGAGACTTTTTACTTGGAAATTTTTACATAGATCCTTCTATACACCTTTAATGATGAATAAAATAAATAATAAAGACAACTTATGTAAAAGATGTAATGTAGAAATAAATGCTGATTGGGCACATATGTTTTATGACTGTATAAAATTGAAGGAATATTGGAAGTTAATCAATGATTTTTTGCAGGCCCTTTTCACAGATAATTTCATTGTTTCTAAATCACTTATATTATTTAACACACTTGTTCCTAAAAGTGTTAAAAAAGTTAAACTTCCCTTATTATGGTCTATTCTAGCAGTGGCTAGAAAAATAATAGCCAGAAATTGGATTTCAGATACCCCTCCTTCATTTAATAAATTTAAAAATGTTATGACTGAAGTATGTCATATGGAATTGATGACAATAAAATCAAGAACTACTAGAAAAACATCTTATTATATTATATGGGATACTTTACAAAACCTGTTAAAAAAATCTTAGTTTCAATAGCATGACATTATAGTTTAATCAATTGATTTGATTTGTAGTGGATGTCTTTGTAAATACTTTGGTTATTTTATTGAATGTTATAACTATTTCTATTTTAATTGCTTGAATAAAATTGTTATGATATTTATTTTGTATGTTAAAAACAATAAACTTGTTTAAAAAAAAAAAAAACGTTATGTCAAATGCAAAGATAAGTGACAAACAGGGATAACAGGTGGCAAGGGGAAATAAGTTTTACTAGGGCGTCACTAAAAACAACCAATAAAGGAAGACAAAAATGATTGGCTAATTGTTTTATCTGTATGCAAAACAGTATGATAAATCAGGAATATGTGGTCACATACAACCAAGTACCAGTCTTATATTTCATTCTACTTTAAACATGTTTCATTCTAAACTTCAAAACACACTCTAACCTTTCTTCAGTGAATATCGTCATATGCTATCCGTCCCCAAATTGCCATCATTTTACCCCATCCCTCGTAATGCCAGAATTTAGACTTGCTTCTTACTCAGAAAATGTACGATAATGTAAAACCTATTGTTCTGTTAACTTTTTTTAAATAAAAAGTGCTAGTTAAAATATCCATGATGTGAAGTTTTTTGCCCACCCCCCCACTCCAATATGATTTTTTGAATTTGGCCAAAATTTTCGAGTGAAAACGTTACAACCCGATATCTCTCAAATACAACCAACAAACAATTAATAAACAACCCAAACAAATTGCATCATTTTAACCACAAAGTTTCTTCATCACACACACAAACAGACACTGCATAATTCGTCAAGAGTATACCTTGATTAATCCACTGATCCTTAGAAGCTCCATCAAACAGTTACTAATGAAAGATGATGATGCTGGCATTATCAAAACAAATTGCAAATAATGAAAAAAAAATGTGATTTGAAGGGGCCACTCGAGAATTTGTGGCATCCCATTATTTTAGCCTCAAATCCAGGAAATTCTAACGAATTTGGTATGGTTGAGAGGTATGATCCCAAAATTCTGACAAGTTTTGCTACCCTTGATAAGTGTAAACAGGGGCTTGGGAGGTGAAAAGTTTATAAGTGGGGGCCTGGGAGATGAACCATTTACAGGCTGCCTGTATCCATTAGAGACATAGGTGCCAAACCAGGGAAGCATTTCCTGTTCCCCATCCAATTGCACTTGAATTAGGTTAGGCAGAACACTGCTCACATGGTTGTGGAGCCTGTTCCAGAGAAGGTATAGTCATTGCGACATATTCCTGTCTCTCCAGCAGGTTATATTTATATCACAGGTAAGGTTTAAGTTTTTGGAATGGGTAATTTGTTTTGCAAATATGCAGGAGGTGCATTAGAGTGGGGTCTGACAATGCCTTGTATGCCAGGCACAGATCTCCCTTCAACAGTCTATAGGAGACAGAATATAGAAATAGGGCCTTGAGGTGGTCTGCATAGGACATGTTAATTACACACTGTATTCTTTTAGTGAGGAACCTCTGTGGGTGTTCTAATTGATAGATATGTATGGTTAGGTACATACCAAATGGGGCATTTTACTCAATGATTAGACTACTAAATGCTGAATACAGTGAAACAATGACTTCTTTGGACCTAGATGCCATACATTCATTTATAAGTGGCACAACATAGAATGATTTCCTCGCTACTGTAGACATGTGATGGTCAAAGACTGGATTACTATGTCTAGACTAAAAAAAATACTATTAAATTGCTAAATAACTGCTCTGTGTATGGATATGGTATACCAGCACTTGAATGTAAGCAATGTACTTTCTGCTCTTAGTATTTGTACTTTGCTTATTCCTCTTTTGACAGTACTGACTGCAGCTTAGCAGACATTACTTATTTATTGCGACATCACAGTAACAAAAGGCTGCCCATTACGTTCCACTTCTCTAACCACCATTAAGGTCCGCTTTACATTAGTTTTAATAGCATAATTATAATAGTGATCCCTGTATTTTTGATAATATATCTGTTTCCTAGTGGTAGAAGAATACTTCAAAATCTAATGCAGGCAGCCATCTGAAATTTAAATCTGAAAAATGCACAGCTGTGTGAGAAGAAAGGATAAAAAATCATGTTTTCCCTAAGGTGCGATAGCCATGAAGTGAATTATTTTATTTAAGAAAATGAAGAAGAAAAAGAGAATTAAGATTTATCATATCCAGTCAACAGAAGTCATGAATATCAGGGGGTGGGGGTGATCTTAATCACTTCATAAATGAAAAACTTATGCAAGAACTCCAAAGACTTAAGAAGACCATAGGGACCAATGGATTTATCCAGAGCATAGTTTATATCTGATAACTAAGTGGCAGCATGATATCCCATGGACAACAAGTTCTGGAAGACAGAAAAGCAACAGATATGGTTTCCCTTCATAGAAGTAGAAGGAGAACAAAAACTGAATATACTCAACCTGTCAAGTTTCACCAGAGTTATAGGGAAATGATGGCATGATTTCAGAGGAAAATAATGTAAATAATTTTAAATATTTGGAAGAAAGTGGGCCACTACATGAAAGGCAGAAAGAAAGAATGAATGAACAAAAGAATGGGGTTGGGAGGGTGGCCTAACAATTAAGGTGTTTGCCTTACAAACACAAGGTACAGGGTTTGAATCTCACAGGGGATAATTGACTAGGCTTCAAATGGCTTGCAAGGGCAGTTAGCCTAGTATGAATCTATGAATGAATGTGTGTGTGTGTAAATACATGTACCTATACATGCACATACAAACACGTGTGTGTGTGTATATATATATATATATATATATATATATATATATATATATATTGAATTACCAGAATATAAAATCACACTGAAATGATCAATGTCAGTATTTTGAAAATCAGCATATCACAAGAATAACAAATCAAACCAAAAACGATCTCCAAAGGAGAGATACAATTTCTTCTTGTGATCCGATCACCAAAGCCCCCCCACAAATTGAGACAATGTTTGTCTGACTAGGGTTAAAATAACAGAAAAGGTTTTTTGAAGGTAATGTCCATGATTAGTGTTAAGGTCATGGTTAGCAAGCTTTAGTAAGATTGTAGTTTGCCCCCCACACACTACCACATGAACTCCTGCTAACCCTAACTAAGAGTAAGCACCTTACCTGTACTACTACTACTTAAGACTGCTCATACTTACACACACACACACGCACGCACGCACGCACGCACGCACGCGCACACACGCACACAAATGCATACACACACAGACACACATACACACACACACACACACACACACACGCACACAGACACACACAGACACACACATGCATACACATGCACACACACATGCCACACACACACACACACACACACACACACACAAATGCACACACACACACACACACACACACACACACACACACACACACACACACACACACACACACACACACACACACACACACACACACACACAC